>NW_025779110.1:0-63349 GCF_021130785.1 Homalodisca vitripennis | reverse complement strand
TGACATCAATATTCTCTAAAGGAAACGCATTTGATTTAGACTTTAATACTAGTATTTAATCCATCAAAAAACTTTCGTAATTATCACCAAAAAATGAGTAAAGTAGATTACAAGTAAATGGATTAATTCCTTATCCAGTTTATACGTGATAAATATCCCCAATAAAAAGTTCGTGTCAGCCGGAAATTGGGAGTTTTTGGATGAATGCACAGAAATTGGACACGATCGCTCGACTTATTGAATGGGTTGAGCAGCCCGTATTTACAGCTGGTGTAGCGTGCTAACAAGATTTCATCATACGAGTGGACCTTAAGTTGGGTCGAATGGAACACAACTTTATATATAATCCTCTATATATGCACACGATTTTGGTTTATAAAGCGGTTGACTTTACAAAATTGTAGGGTTTCTATGTTTTGCGGTACGTATTTGTCGATTAATTCTTGGTCGATTAATTACGTTTATCTGTTCAAATGAGTTTGACAATCAATATTAGCACATTTATACACAAAAATTTGGTATTCTTTTAAGAAACATCAATAATTGAATACTATATGGAATTCAGAGCCATAAGATACTAATCGCATATGTTTCCTATATTCTTTATATTATCCAGTAAGTTATATTTTATTAAAAATGTATGATAACTTATTATGTATTTATTGTATTATTTTTGAGTTAATATCTTGCTAGTTAAAGGGAAACATATATAACTATAAAGTTTTGAAAATATTATAAACAAGTGATAATTTCCGTTACAGAAACTAGGAACTGTTGTTGCATTCATAACAGTATCGCACTTTAAAAGGAATGTACTTAGTTTAAAAGTATTGGTAAACAACTTATTGGGCGTAGAACTAAGTATAATTTTTCTTGAAATAATATTTAAAATTAATATTTTATTAATCTGAGCACAATTTTTAACGGAATTTATAATAATTACTTGCCACCAAGTTAAGAAAAAAAGATATACACAGTATGTTGGACTACCTGTAAACTGACCTACTTGGAAATAGTATAAATAGCTAGAATGTATACAATTGTAAGATTTAACGAATGGTTATAAAAACATAATAATAAAAGGGTTATACAAAGAGGCGTGTTAAAGATGCTCTCTTTTTTGTTTTGATTATCGATGTTCTACATTGTATTCCTCAACGCAAAAATCACAAGGTGTTACCACAAGGTAATTTTATTCGGTTTGAAATTTTTGAACAGTTAACTGTGGTAACTCTTTAACACTAACTGTAGTACCTAGATCGTGACGTAGCTGCAGCTGTTACATTGTATTTCTTCGTATTAAATTTGTATACAATGTGGAATACTGCAATACACATTATATAGTCTAGGATAGAAAGATAATATTCCTTTTTATCATATTGTTTGTGATAGTTCTGAATACCAGCTTTGTTTATTATTTGAAATAACGACTGCTTTTGCGTGGACCCCAAATGAAGTAAAATATGTTTCTGTGACTTAGAAAACTTTAATCTCTTATAGTACCACTTTTTAATTTTTACGAGACGATAGCTTTTGCCGACAGTAAACTTCCATCTTATTCATGTAGTTTCTAAACTTTTACCTAGTTCACTTTTATTTCCATAGTTAGTTGTAAATAGTTGTAACTATTTCAGGCATGTAATAGTAGCTGTGCATGATTATATATTTAAAGCAGATTGAAAAATAATAGTTAGAGGAAAATATTATTCTAATGAGTGTAACGAGCAATCAAAATATTTTCCCCGTTCCACTTTATTTGTATCCTTATTATGTTATGCCTAATTAATATTATTTTGATAATGAATGTCTGGAGCTAATAAATGTGTTTGTTACCCTACCGTTTCTTATTCCATTCACTTGTAGTCGAGAACTTCCACAAAATATCCCTTCTTGCTGAAATTGCTTTCTTACAACAGCAAACACTTTCATTTCTTGAGTAAACCTGGATCTTTGCTCTTTTCTGATGTGGTGTTATTATTAAACTTTTACTCTAAAAAGCAAGAAGGTTTCAGATATAAAATTGACATAAATTAAAATATTTATTGTTTATAGTAATATGGTATTTATAATTTACCGTAAAATAAATATAGAAGTAATTAATATTTAGGATTGAGACCTAACTATCATATGAGAAATACTCGACAAAATCAATATGGATTGAGATTGGTCCTTCAATTCGCTCATAACCAAACGGATAGAGGGAAAAATCGTGTTTGCCCGTTTATTTAAATATATAATAAAATTATCTAACTATATGTTTTTAATTTTATATACCAAAAATGTGGAGACAAATTGAAAAATACAGTGTGTTTCCACACACCATACAAACAAGAAACACAAATTTTACGTATTTCATATATTTTTGTTGTCTCCTCAGCAAAACGTGTTACGACACGAGGTGTGCCGTATCCTTACATTGTAATGAAGTGGGATAAGGTTAGTACATGCTATAAAGTTTTAATATGAACCGAGAAGGGTTTTGTTTTCCAGAAGGAATTATTTGATTCTTGATATATTTTACATATATTGAAAATTTCAAAATCATAGAAATGATCTAGTTTTACTATAATAGCTAAATGTACTGTACATACACAAAAGGTATGACTAAATAAAAAATTAACGAATGGAGTGGTTTTCTATTCTTTTTATTTTATTAATTAATTAAAAGATATTCGTCTGTTATAGATATTAGCCAAATACATTCTAGTAACTTCTTTATTTAAAATATTAAAGACTATCAATCTTAGATAAAAAAGTAAATAAAAATGGTGCAAAATTTTACTTTTTTCATAAATTAGTTAAAGTATTAATACTTTGGTTCCAATCATCAAATAATTGGTTGATGATGATCGTTATTGATGGCGATAGGTATGAAAGGATTTCAACGTAATGCATATTTGCCACCTGTCACCACACAGAAATCATTATAGTACCTGTAATATTTGAAATATAACTATGTATTGATTAATTTCAATAGGTTACCCTTTATAATATATATATATATATATATAAATATATATATATATATATATAATATATATTATATTTATATTAGTTGTGTGTATATATATATATATATATATACATATATAAACTATAGCATTGTAAATATATATTTTATATATATATATATATACGTTAAATTGTATAAATGGCAATAGCCTTATTTCAATAAACATTGAATCACAAAAAAGACTTGCTCCGCCGGGAGTCGAACCCGGATCTCTCACTTGCCGGGTGAATGTGCTACCAAGCATGCTATACAAATTGAATGAGTATATATATATATATATATATATATGTATAAGTAAATAGAAAGTAATTTTAAATTGAATTATTGTATAGAAATTGATTATTTAAACACTTATATGAAACACAATTTAAAGAACAAATATATGAACTCATCATTTGGGAATATATATAAAGAAAGTTTTCAAATGCAGACTTTACATTTTGCATGAAAGTCAACATCTTTACTGTATGATTGCCTTTCTGTCAATCTGTCCACCTAAAATCTCGAAAATAAAATGAACAATAGGTTTAACATTTTGTAAGCAACCTCAGCAAAACGTGTTACGACACGAGGTGTACCGTATCCTTACATTGTACTGAAGTGGGATAAGGTTAGTTTAATATATCCCGAAGAGATTGTACTCCCCCAAATTAGCTATAAGTTAATCTTTGACTTAGATTTATTAAAATCCTACTCGTATAATAATAGCGGAATTTTCCTTAAGGAATGTATCGAAAAAGTTTAAAATGTCAAACAATTTTTTTTCACAGGCCATAATTTTTTTTAAAACTTAATCACCCGGCAGTCACGTAAACAAAAGTTAAATCACCCTCAGGCGAAAAGATAACGACCGACTATTGAGTTAAAATTGAAGGTTTTCTATCTCTTTGTATTTTTAGCTGACGCTGAAATATTTACTTATTGGCAGTTTTATTTTTGGTTATAAGTGTCTAATGTTAAGATATTTTAACAGTGAAAACTTTTATCACTTGGTTTGTTTAACGTTTTTAAAAAATTTTCTCCATAACTTGGGTGGACTGACGATTAATCTTTTTGCTAGTTTACTATTTCTGTACTATTTATACTTCTACTTGTTTTACGAGAAATTGGGTAGGCTAATGTATACTTACAATACGTAAATTGGCTGTGGACTTTGAAATATAGGAATAGTACTTGCTTTCACAAATCATCTAGTAACAAATGTGTAACAACTCTACAGATAACTTTCAGATCGCATTAAAAATATCTAAAAATCATTCATTTCTATCTTTTCATACTTTAAACATAGATCATACAGTAATATGATGCTAAAGTTGGAGGCAATAAGAGTTGTTGTAAGATGAGTGCAAAGATCAGAGCAGCGAAGTGAACAATGCTGAAGAAAGTTTGACTGAACAATGGCTCCATCCTGTTGAGGGACCCCACACTTCCGCTGAATGGCGCCTTTATCTGTTCTGATATCCATTGTGAACATCTTGGAGCATTAGCAGGTACATGGGCCAACTTGCTTACACATCCAGCTAATGGTCCATTGATGTAACATGGTAGAGGAAATATAGATAAGTAGCTACTCACCCAGCGGAATCTTCTTTAAACTGTTACGTTATTTGTGCAGGGCGTAAGCATGCAATGTCTCACAAGCATTGCCTACAGTGTATTTGTATGTTGAATGAGGTTCAAATCATGTTATCCTTTTATATCATTCCCAATCCTACAATATAATAATATCATTCTATTTATAATATATGATTATTAATATCAAATTAATAACGTATTTCATATATTAATAGTAGTTAATATAATATTTTAAAGATACATCCGTCTCAAGTTCATTTAACATTTATAATACAATTTATTGTTACCCAATAAGAATTCACCCTATTTTAATACCGTAAAGAGACATTTTTTGGTGGGAAAGGAAAACTATTTAGCTAAAAGTTTTAATACTCCTAACTCTTCCTCTTGAGCTTCTTAAAATCTGAAGACACAGATTTCAGTGTATACTTTAAGAAAGCTTTCATATTTTAGGAAGCTGTTAGGAGTATTTAATACCCTATTAAAAAAGACTGTACACTTTAGGTATAAATTTAAGAGAAATCCAAAGTTTTATGGATGCATATAAACTGTACCTTTATAACAAGATATCCAACAAAATTATTCTATTAAAAGTAGAGTGTGAGTGTTTAATTTAAGTCCAGTTCACCTTCCTTTTACGTGCAGCATCTGTCGGTTTAATGCTGTTGCAGACTTGACTCATGAAATCTGGGAGTCATGCTCGTCTGAAGGTATCCAAAAATAGTCGATAACGAAGAACGAAGACGCTCAAAACGAACCCTCGCATCGTTTCGACATCAAAGACACCCAGACTACAAAAATAGATGTTCTTATTGTTTAATCACATGAACAATTGAGCGCACTACGATGTTGACTGACACGATCTCAAATCACGGTGTTGCAACCGTGTCTTCTACACATAAAGCAGCTATGGTGGAAAGGGCTGAATCAATCTGAATGTTGAATTTAGTTCCAGTTCACTTTCCTCTTACGTGCAGCATCTAAAATCTGATTTTGCCGAACCAATTAATATAAAATTAGCTACATCAATATATATATATATATATATATATATATATATATATATATATATATATAATTTCAATAAACATTGAATCGCAAAAAGTACTTGCTCCGCCGGGACTCGAACCCGGATCTCTCACTTGCCGGGTGAATGTGCTACCATTACACCACAGAGCCCTCACTTTTTACGATTCAATTATTTTGTACTTGGCCGTATCTGTCACATATGCGTTTAAATAACCAAACTAACATATGATCGGAAGACCAAATACCTGTCAAATGACTTTTATTTACATTAAATTTGTATAAATGGCAATAGCCTTATTTAATTTCAATAAACATTGAATCGCAAAAAGTACTTGCTCCGCCGGGACTCGAACCCGGATCTCTCACTTGCCGGGTGAATGTGCTACCATTACACCACAGAGCCCTCACTCACTTTTTACGATTCAATTATTTTGTACTTGGCCGTATCTGTCACATATGCGTTTAAATAACCAAACTAACATATGATCGGAAGACCAAATACCTGTCAAATGACTTTTATTTACATTAAATTTGTATAAATGGCAATAGCCTTATTTAATTTCAATAAACATTGAATCGCAAAAAGTACTTGCTCCGCCGGGACTCGAACCCGGATCTCTCACTTGCCGGGTGAATGTGCTACCATTACACCACAGAGCCCTCACTTTTTACGATTCAATTATTTTGTACTTGGCCGTATCTGTCACATATGCGTTTAAATAACCAAACTAACATATGATCGGAAGACCAAATACCTGTCAAATGACTTTTATTTACATTAAATTTGTATAAATGGCAATAGCCTTATTTAATTTCAATAAACATTGAATCGCAAAAAGTACTTGCTCCGCCGGGACTCGAACCCGGATCTCTCACTTGCCGGGTGAATGTGCTACCATTACACCACAGAGCCCTCACTTTTTACGATTCAATTATTTTGTACTTGGCCGTATCTGTCACATATGCGTTTTAAATAACCAAACTAACATATGATCGGAAGACCAAATACCTGTCAAATGACTTTTATTTACATTAAATTTGTATAAATGGCAATAGCCTTATTTAATTTCAATAAAACATTTGAATCGCAAAAAGTACTTGCTTCCGCCGGGACTCGAACCCGGATCTCTCACTTGCCGGGTGAATGTGCTACCATTACACCACAGAGCCCTCACTTTTTACGATTCAATTATTTTGTACTTGGCCGTATCTGTCACATATGCGTTTAAATAACCAAACTAACATATGATCGGAAGACCAAATACCTGTCAAATGACTTTTATTTACATTAAATTTGTATAAATGGCAATAGCCTTATTTAATTTCAATAAACATTGAATCGCAAAAAGTACTTGCTCCGCCGGGACTCGAACCCGGATCTCTCACTTGCCGGGTGAATGTGCTACCATTACACCACAGAGCCCTCACTTTTTACGATTCAATTATTTTGTACTTGGCCGTATCTGTCACATATGCGTTTAAATAACCAAACTAACATATGATCGGAAGACCAAATACCTGTCAAATGACTTTTATTTACATTAAATTTGTATAAATGGCAATAGCCTTATTTAATTTCAATAAACATTGAATCGCAAAAAGTACTTGCTCCGCCGGGACTCGAACCCGGATCTCTCACTTGCCGGGTGAATGTGCTACCATTACACCACAGAGCCCTCACTTTTTTACGATTCAATTATTTTGTACTTGGCCGTATCTGTCACATATGCGTTTAAATAACCAAACTAACATATGATCGGAAGACCAAATACCTGTCAAATGACTTTTATTTACATTAAATTTGTATAAATGGCAATAGCCTTATTTAATTTCAATAAACATTGAATCGCAAAAAGTACTTGCTCCGCCGGGACTCGAACCCGGATCTCTCACTTGCCGGGTGAATGTGCTACCATTACACCACAGAGCCCTCACTTTTTACGATTCAATTATTTTGTACTTGGCCGTATCTGTCACATATGCGTTTAAAATAACCAAACTAACATATGATCGGAAGACCAAATACCTGTCAAATGACTTTTATTTACATTAAATTTGTATAAATGGCAATAGCCTTATTTAATTTCAATAAACATTGAATCGCAAAAAGTACTTGCTCCGCCGGGACTCGAACCCGGATCTCTCACTTGCCGGGTGAATGTGCTACCATTACACCACAGAGCCCTCACTTTTTACGATTCAATTATTTTGTACTTGGCCGTATCTGTCACATATGCGTTTAAATAACCAAACTAACATATGATCGGAAGACCAAATACCTGTCAAATGACTTTTATTTACATTAAATTTGTATAAATGGCAATAGCCTTATTTAATTTCAATAAACATTGAATCGCAAAAAGTATATATATATATAGTCCCGGCGGAGCAAGTACTTTTCGCGATTCAATGTTTATTGAAATTAAATAAGGCTATTGCCATTTACACAAATGTTATGTAAATAAAAGTCATTTGACAGGTATATGGTCTTCCGATCATGTTAGTTTAGTTATTTAAACGCATATGTGACAGATACGGCCAAATACAAAATAATTGAATCGTAAAAAGTGAGGGCTCTGTGGTGTAATGGTAGCACATTCACCCGGCAAGTGAGAGATCCGGGTTCGAGTCACGGTGGAGCAAGTACTTTTTGCGATTCAATGTTTATTAAAATTAGAGAATATATAAATATATATATATATATAAATAAATAAATATATATATATATATATATATATATATATATGTAGGATAGATAGATAGAAAAAAATAATATTAGTATGAATACTGGCCATCTCACAATACTACTGACCCCAATAGTGGGAGAGGGGGACGATTACCGAATCCCGTAGCCTCCGTTGTATAAGCGTAATTATCCTCCATTGTTTTAAGCTGAAATTCTAGATTATGTTTTCTGGAGAACAGACCATACCTTAGTTTAAACAGTTACGTTTACTAGAGAATTAATTGGAAAGGAGTATAAGCTTACATCGGATTGTGCCTTGTAGATGATTGTACGTTGTCCCGAACGAAAACAATTTACGTTGTTCAAGAAAGTAATATGATGAGGGTGATTACATATGAATGATAATAAGTCGATACTGAGGAGTATCGAAGGATTTGACAAAATTTAACGAAAGAACCATTAAAGTGACAGATGGAAAAATGAACGGATTCCCCTTCGATTATTAACTGTTCTTTCTCGGACCAAGAAGAACCTATAAACCAAGTTTGAAGTTTCTATGATCTATCAAAACAAAATATCATTCTATCAAGAGTTGTCGCATACACGAGCAGACTTACATTCGGCCAGTCCTTTTAACGGTTGACCCTAAAATAAATAGGCTTTTTCCTTGACCAAGAGGAACCAATATACTACGTCTTTTTGCACAACAAGTAATATATGCGTACTTGTATGAAAGTATATTGAGAATAGTTATTGGTTATAAAACTGTTATGTTCGCTCATTGGTATTAAGAAATTTATAGAAGTTCATAAGAATTTTCTTTTTGAATGCAACTTCTGCAAAAACAAACCTTAGTCACAGAAGGTGATCTGAATACCCGGGACTGTAACCTCATTGAGTTTAGTGACTTCAACGCCAACATGTATTAGTGGTTCCCGGATCACAGTGTCAGAGATTACCTGCTCAAGAATGAGACTGGTAATTTAATTCTAGATTATATTCTTAAACGTAAAAAGAAATACTATAAAAAGAAAGCATTGATCACTAAATTATGATTATACAGCTTAATATAGAAATGTACTTATCGATATACTGTTACCAATTCTTCACAATAAGATTTATCTATACTAACTGATTGTTAGTGTAACTCAACGAATTATAATAATGGAACGCGCTCTGGGCCGGAGAAACTGAGCCGAAATCCTGGGCTGCGTTCCGAGCCTGCAGGCGCTGGAAATGGGCAAGAACTAACTCCGTCCATATGGCAGGCATTATAGTAATGATCTTACATCATTTTAAAACGCCTTCTAGACTTAATACAATTGTTAAATACTAAAATTTATTTATTATTACAAATGTTAGTAGCTGCTTTTTACCGTGGATTTTTATTTTTAGTTAAAAAAAACTGATTTTTGTACAATATCAAAATAACTGAGATTTTGACTTTTATTTTTCTTTCAAAGTCGGAAACAAAGATTACAGGCATTAAAATATTTCCCAGGTGAAAAAAAACAACTTTTTATTGACAGTATTTTATTTCAAATTAAACTACATAAAATTTACAAGCATGACATACTTAATTTACGTGTTAGAAAATAAAATTATTTTGACCAATTTTTGCCTTATTTCTAAGTTGGATTTTTTTATAATGTCAAAAGTTTTCTGTTTTTTCGATGTAACGAGATATTATTTAAAAAAATAGTTTAGTCCCAGTTTTAATTAAAAATAACTCGTGGCTTCCAGTAAATTCGTCAATTTAGAAGTGGTCGCATTTGTTTGAGATAACTAGAGCAAATAACAATATTTTACAATTTTCAATGCCGTACATCATCACTTGATCTACTTAATTTACCCTTAGATTTAAAATCAATAAACAGTTAATGTGTTCTAAGATCAGCATCATTGGCATGGAGTACAGAACTCGGTGAGTTCTTGCCCACTTTAAGCGCCTGCAAATCCATGGATACACCAGTAACGCACAGCTGTGTGCGACCGGAAAACACAACATGTGGCTTATGGGCAGTGCGCGTTCCAGTAGTAGGCCTATAGTTCGTTGGTGTAACTATCATTTGATAAAAAAAAAACACGTTTTTAAGCAACACATTGATCAGCTGTTTCTAATTCTTTGCAGTAAATTTGATCTAGACTAATAGTTTGTGTTGCTGCCATCTGATAGAACAAACATATTTTTACCGAATTAATTTCTTCATACGGTACTTAAATAGGCATTTTACAAGCAATTTATTTGTACCATGCCCACTATAAATATTTTTGTCCTTTTCCTAAACCTGTCCCTTACGCAATGAAGACACACGTTCATAAACGTCAATTTTGTAACTAAAATGATTGACAATATTTACTACATGCGTCCGCTCATGGAACAAAATTGATGCTATTAAGATTAGGCAAATTTAGTAAAAGCTGGAAAAATATTAATTTAACTATTAATAAATTATTATGAAAAGTAAAAATTGTAATAGTGCACAGAAATTTATATATATATATAAATAAATAAATAAATAAATATATATATATATATATAAATATACATTTATATACATAAATGTAACCATCTAATAGACGGTTTCTTGCATTTATATTATATATAAATATAAAGTTGTTCAAATTTTTTAGCAGTTTGCACGTAATAGTACATAATTCTTTTGACATAAGATATGGCATATTTTATATATCAGGCCAGTGAGTTATTTGCGATGTTAAATTATTTATAACACAATGATAATTGTAGAGTATAAAGTAAAAACCGGGCTAAGTGCCAAAAAGTTACTTTTGAGATAATCGATGAAAACTGCATATAACTATCATAATTAAATATTTTTTAACTGTAATATATTAAATAAAAAATATACATCACTACTAAATAGTATCAGTGGAATAATGCATTATATACCATGGGAACAGTAAAGAAAAAAATATTGAATTCAACTTTTTTTGAAAAGGGGTATGTCACAACTTACTGAGGTAAAAACCGGGCTAAGTGCCACATTTACTTCGGGCTATGTCACAACTTACTGATATAAAAAGAGGGCTAAGTACCAAACAAATGTTACTAAAAATCCATAAAAATGAAAGAGTAAGCAAACATGTAGTTAAAAAATAATACAAGTTAAAAAGACAAATAATTATAATGTTATACCAGTTTAATTATTTTAAACTTTTACTCAAATACTCGATAGTATATTATACACTAAACTAAAGTTAACAGGCAGGAACACTGAAACTTTTATGCAGTTAAATTATTATAAAAGTCTTTGTTCTCTTCTTTGAGGTAAGGTATCATCTTTTTCAGGTCTTCTTTTTTTTCTTTAGTTAATCGGGTTATTGTTTGCAAAGTAGATAGGTTTTGCAAGATGTCCTCTTCCTTAACCCCCTTTTTGAACACATTTATTCCAAGCCAAGTTTCAATATCAGTCCATGATTTTTTCACAAATACTATACTTGGTTTTGTTCTTGTAATTTTTAGCCATTGGACTTTGGATATTTCCAATTTCTTTGTATTCAGACAATTGTTACTACTTTCCTTAAAATCAAAAAAGTCATCTTCATCCATAAGTGTGAAAAAAATTGCTTTTTGTGGGAGGCACTTACAAGAATTTGAACTATGTCTAGTGAGACTTCACACCTACTTAATCTCTTTTTTTCTCGATGAGCGCAAAGTCTCGATCACAAGAAAGATATGAATGGCCTGACACAAGATATTTATGTTCAATTTCATCAAAGATACCACGACAAACTAAATAATTCCATAAAAACTGCAACATTTTGTTTTTATTTTTGTCCCCCACAGTTGTGGCTCCAAACAATCAACTTTTTTGTGGGTTATTTTGTTCAAGACTCCTTTCAACAAACAAGATGCTTCACCCTTTGCTCGTCTCTTACACTTCGGTAATACTAAAGGCACATTCATTATGGATAACACAAACTCAATCTAATCACAATGTAAAGCGGTAACACACACTCCTCATACAGTGGTTAGAATGCCTGTGGCAACAAACATAACCTGCAAACACGTGTAGTCTGGCGTGTGTTGCGCGTGGCACTTGACTCGGTTTTTACTGATATCACCCTTGAACATAGCCCATGCGCATTCTAGCGGCAAGGATTTGAACGAATTATTGATTTTTCTCGACATAGCCCGGTTTATACTGTATTGGGGTTGGCTTATAGCACACATTTTGATACTAAACTCAATTTCTTAATTTTTGGCACTTAGCCCGGTTTTTACTTATACTCTACAATTTTGAAGAGTTTTATTCTTGTTAAAAGTTAAAATCCATTTATTCCGTGTGAATTAAAGAACGTTATTATTGCCAAGACCGTTACTTCAGACTTCATCAGCGTTCAGAACTTTTTACTTGTATTTTTACGTTTTGAGCAAAGTAAGGAGTTGTACAAAAACTTTGTTTGCTATAATTTAACTGGAAAAGTTTCAATATCACGTTTACCAGCTTTAAAGTCAAACAATCCATTAATAAGATTTTATTCATCGTAATAATAAACATAATCTTAGTAGTATTATTATTAAAATTAAGATGATCAAATGATTAAGATTATACTACGATTTGCTAACTAAATGAGGATTACCTTTGTAGACTTGTTATTATCTAAAATTTACCATTCATTAGAAATGTTTTTGTCAATAACCGTTCTTTGTTGATCGACCACGAGACTTAGAATTTAATACGAGTTTAAACCACATTGAATAAAATCAAATTGTCTTTCAAAATTATTTTAAAGGAAAATCATACATAACCAAGCAAAAGCGTATTTGGAGTGTTATTTTCGATGTCTCGGAATCTTTTACTCACGTTTATAAACTAAAAAGTTTGTGTTGTTTGATAAAGATCACCATAAAGTCATACATGCTTAATGAAATAAAGTGTTATTGTTTAAATAAATTTAATGTTATGGTAAATGTAATATCTAGTATGATTCTATTAAATTTGGAACAGTATAAAGATAGTTTTTATAATATTTAAGAACAAATTATTAAACTATCAGTCAATCGGTTAAATGACCAGCAAATGTAACGTCCCATCAAATTTAGATCCGACAAATGTTCCTTAATTGACATGGCTTAAAGGCCATACACATATAAATTATATAATTAAAGTAGTAGGTTCTATTCGACCAAATTTATAGACCACTTGTACGATGAATAGATTCAACACGTATCACAAGCTCTAAATATCAGGGTGATCGCTTCCAACGTATTTAGCACTTATACTGATTAAGTCTAATTTGAGTGCATTCGTCCAAAAAATCCAATTTCCATGACGACGGAGATGAATTGTTAATCATACGTATGTATGTATTGGAGAATAGTAATAATAAAGGACGCGATTAGATAGTCCTTTGAGTAACGTAGTTCATACGTTATGAGAAAATGCTTCAGTTTACAAAAATTTATGGTGTGATAACACGAATTGTACTATGCTTCAATATTTTAGAGACATAATTCTTGTTTCTTTACTTAAGTTGATTCCTATCTTTCTGAAAATTAACAGATACTGGTATGAGGAAATACAAATTTACATTTCTTGGTCCTGTATTGGATTTTTTTTAAATGTTAAAACATATTTTTCACTCAAAAATAGGCTAAAGTGTGTAAATGGGTAGTAAAATTTGTCCAGCTTATTTATTCAGACAAAATTATTTGTTGAAATATAATTAGCTAGAATGTATATAGCAAATAGAATTTTTATAATAGGCCTATGTTTTTTTTTATTAAAACTAAGTTGTCACGTTATTTTAATGGTGATTGACGTTGAATTTAAAATGTAACTTATTTTTAGGGGATTAATTGACATAAGTGTTAAGGAAAAGCTGAAGGATGAAGGTGCCTATGATTCGTGATAGACTAAGGCATTACGGTCTACGTGTCAAGCCAAATAAGAACCAATAGTTGGAATATTACCTTGTATGTGACTTAATCCTCTAAAGAGTAATCAATTTCAAAACTCTAAATCCATCGCAATTAATAGAATGTGTCCACTTAGTTTTAACGGTCCTGTTATAAATAAATACATTACAAAATTCAAAAACTTGACTGACAAAAACGAGAAAATCGAGTAGTTAAAAATTAGAGTACTAAAACAACCCGTGGTGTGCACATACAGTGGAGCATTCCTAAACCGTGTCTAAATGGGAAAGGAGACCAAAACACTTTCTTGCACATACTTGAAGTGATCTCCTTGTTACGTGATCATAAGCACTTACAATACGAGGTGTTCCTTCTTCTAGAATGGAGAAAGATGACCTTTTTACTATCTATGTTATCTTACCTATGCATGCATTCTTATAAGTAGGCAGACGAAACAAAATAAACGACAGTCAGGAACAAGTTGAAATGTACTATAACCTGTAGGCCACGTTAAAAGGGATTATTTAGGGATATAGACAAAATAATTTAAATACTAATATATGAAAATCAATAGGTTATAAATTTAAAATATCCAAAGAAGTAATAGAGAAAATTTCGGTTATGCCTTTTGTTAAATCTATGCATAATGGAATTATAATAAGAGACAGAGAAAATTCTAAGGACAAACAAAGAGAACGAGTGGCTGAGTAAGAACAAGGAGCTGTGTTCTACCAACTTTGTCTCTTGTTCACTTTCTCACGTATTTAACAATCTGTTAAACTGTCTTTTGGTAAACGGCTTGTGTACATATTACGGGTAGTTGCATTTCATTTGATTAATCTTCATCTTGTACTTTATTTTCCTGTGTTTAATAAACAGAGGGATAAAGGATTATATCCACTGCATGATATGCATATAATAATTTTTAATATTAGGATATTTAATATTGATATTTATGTTTTCGGATATTGTTATTTTGATTATTTGTGTTATTTGTATTTCCCTTAGTGTAATAAATTAAAGTTGTGTCGTTTAATGTTTGAATTCATTCAAATTAAAGTTTAAAATTAATTATTAAAGTAGTGTAAATCCCAATGAAAATATCTTGATTTATTCGAACGTTAGTAGATATGAATATGCCGGTTCTAGACCACTTTTGGGACACACAGAAAATCAAGGGAAAATACTGTTTAAAGGACAATAAACGAATCTGTAAAATCAAACAGTAAGGGGTTCCTAGACCACTTTTGGGACAGTCAGAAAATCAATGTAAAATACTGTCCATTGAACAATAAACAAATCTAAGAAATCTAACAGGAAAGCACGAATGTTAAATAACCGAATCTTTAGCTGTTTTACTGTTCAATGTTTGCTTCTACATTTATAAGCTGTTTTAATGAAAAAATCAAAAAATCTTAATAAAAAATCTTTATTCTACAAAGTTAATTGTAACACAGTCTTTATCTTTAATAGTCTTCTTTCCAGTAACAACCAAGTGTAATTTTTCATTTTTGTTTAATTCTTTAATCTTTTTCTCATCCAAAACAGTCAAAAATCTGTTCGGTAAGTGTACTTTACAATCTTCCAACTCGGCAATTATTGTAAACCCGAATTTATCTTTCATTTTCTCCAAATTCAAGAGTCTATGTTTCTTTTTTTCTTCCAATTCCACTAATTTCTTATATTCTTTAAATCTTAGCTCACCAACTTCATTTAATTCCTTTAGTAGCTCCATTTAAATAGAAAAATTTAAAGACGGAAAAAATGAAATTTGCTAACAATCACTCGAGAAGTCGGGGAGAATGTGAGTAAAACCGCATTCTTTTCACGAGGTTCTTCGTTTAATTTCTCCAAATGTACTATAAAATCATCAAAGATTTCAGGCTTAAAATCGTAATCAAATTCAATATCCAAATAGTGAAAGATTATAGGTAAAATCTTTTCATAATAAACGTGTGTATCGATACCTACAAACCTAATGTATTCTTTGAAAAGGAAAATAATTTTTTCAACGGTTCCAAGAGATAAGTAAAAATTTTTATTCTGTTTTCTAAATTCTGTAACAAATTTTGTTTGTTTCTCACCTCCGTATTGTAATTTCATAAGCAGGTTATTCAAATGTGTTAATTTATTTCGAAATTTCTTAGGTTTAGGTCTTTCGTACAAAATTAAATTACAACCTCTACAAACTAAATATCTTTTATCGATAATTTCTCCTCTATTATAACACTTGTAACAGTTGGCATTGTACTCTTCCATTTAAACAAAAAAAGATTTTTTTATAAATGGAGATTATGGAACTAAGTCTACCGAGATATAAATTTTTCAGCACAAATGTTTATGTTTACATTTCTACAACAGAGATAAATAGAAATAATTTCATTCTATTGTACAACTATTTAGGATATTTTGTCTATGATTACAAAGATTATTACGGAAGAAATCGAGATTTTTCAGTGGCGAAAGAGTATATTTTTGAAGTATTAGAAGGAATGAAAGAGAATAACATGAATTTAATCAATTATTGAAGCTGGCTTTTCAAAGTCAAAAAAGTGCAAAACCATTTCTCAGTCATCCAATCGAGAAGTAAAAATTTAGGAAATTGACACGAGGTCTCAGCGTTCCTAGTGGTAACGCATACGTCATGAAATTATTATGAAGTTAGTCGAGGTCACCGCGTTCCTAGTGGTAACGCCTACGTCATAGTTAGTGAAACAAACAGTCGAGGTCACCGCGTTCCTAGTGGTAACGCCTACGTCATAGTTAGTGCCGATGAATAATATAGAAAATACGATGATTTTTACTGAATTTCTCTAATATCGTTCTTAATCACATCATAGGCTAAAAATTTCTCAGAAACCACAACCACATAACAAATCGCGTTTGTAACAGCTTTTTGAAAATCCATATTGATAATTATATCGTTCTTTGAACCAGAAATATTTGTCATACTCTTTGTTGTATCAATGACATAAATAGGTCTATTCGCTAAAAATTCTTTAGGATTGTAATACATTTCCTTATTATTACAGTAAACTTTCTTAAAATCTTGATACATCTGATACATGATTCTGAAAAGACCTCCGGAAATGTTTAAATTTTGTAATTCATCTGGATAATAAGAACCGTTCAATTTTACTCTGATATTTTTTACATCCAAACTATCAAACTTTGAAGGATTTTTTTCTTGATTATTCTGTCTATCTGTTTGAAAACCTATGATAACGAACTTGGGATTGAAGATATTTCTATAAATATTTGTGATATCGAACGAATAAGTTGTTCCGGAAATACCTTTTTGTTCAATACATTGCCAATCTAGAAAATTAAACATAATGTTTTGACTTTTTGTAATTTCATCAATCAACCTTATTTTACTCGTGATTTTATAATCA
Organism: Homalodisca vitripennis; assembly: GCF_021130785.1. Lineage (NCBI taxonomy): Eukaryota > Metazoa > Arthropoda > Insecta > Hemiptera > Cicadellidae > Homalodisca > Homalodisca vitripennis. Next base: position 45,767 of record NW_025779110.1, on the reverse strand, counting down.
ATCATTGGAACTCTAATAAAAAAATCTGTAATTGTTATTTTTCCATCAACAGGCATAACATTTCCAGTTGCAGTCTTCAGAATCACATCATCGTCTTCTGCTCTTATAAAACTTAGATAAAATCCTCCTTTATAGATCGGAATAGTAACATTTTCAAAAAATCCTAATCCAAAATGAGATAAATTTCCAGCTGCTTCAAAAACACCAAATTTAAAATCTGATTCAAAGCCATTAGAAGTTTGAGAAATAACATCACTTTTTGAATACGAAATAGTTCCTTTAATTGTGCTTAATTGGCCACAGTTTTCGACTTCTTCTATCAATTTATTGTGTTTTCTTACTTCAATCTTAGAAAATAAAAACGGTATAAAATTATCGATTAATCTAACATTATCAGTTCCAAGATATGCTTGACCATCTTGTTTTGTTAAAGTTCCAGAAATATAAAACTGGAAGTTAGACGAGCAAAAGTTATCTCCAAAATCAATATTAAACTCAGTTCTTTTATTCGGTTCATTCAAATGTTGTTTACTAATTGGATAGAAATTTTTAAACTTAAACTCCAGTAGGTTATATGCTAGTGATATAACCTTTCAATATCACTAGCATATTTTCTGTAGTCCGCCATTTAATAAGAGAAAATTTAGAAATTTTAAACATCGTGTATCACTTTTTCATCGATCTAATGTACGTTTTTATAAGAAAAGATATAAATTTTAGTAAAATAATTAAAAAGATTAGAGTCATTTTTAATGATCTACTTCGTCATATTCAGGATTCTCTTCCTTAAATTTTGCGATCTCGGTCACATATTTCAATAAAATTTGCACAGGATAGTAACCGCTATCTATAATATTGTTCCAATCAACTGTATCTTTATTTTCATCCAAAAACTTTATACTCAAGTGTTGATAGAGACAAAGAACAGACATATGATCTTTTAATTGATAATGTATATTTTCTTGAATGAACTCTGATGATAAAGTTTGATATTTAGCAATGTTATACCAATTCAATTTGTTTACGTATAATCTCATCATATCTTCGGATAATTCATATTTTTGAGAAATGTCATCCCAATGTTCTTTTTTCAAATCTCTTTCGTGTTGCATGATAAAAAGATCGAAAGCACTGTAATGTCCCGCCATCTCTATTTATTAGGAAAAAATTTCAAAATCAAGTTTTTATAAATTGACTCTTTTTTGAGTTACATTCAGCACATTTTCCCGAAATTCTTTTAACTCCATTGATATTTGCATAGTATTTTATATCATTTGTTTCAGTTTTTGCCTTACACCTCACACAATATATGAGCGCCATTTATTTAGGGAAAATTTATCGTGCATAAAACCCTACGCGAATACCTATTTCAGTAAGATCTTCCTCCATATTATTAAGTTTTTTTTCTAATTTTTGAAATTTGACAGCATAAGAATCATTGTATTCAACAAATTTATGACCAATATTCTCAAAAGTTTTTCGTAGCATCTAAACTAAACTTATCAAAAGACTCTTTAAAATTAGTAAGTTTTTCATTAATTTCACCAACATCATCTACTGATCTTCTATTTCTGGCTTCTAACTTGTCATAGACTTCTGTTGTAAAATCTTTAACATGCTGTTTATGATTCTCGTAATTTTGTTTTAGTTCATTAAACATTTTAATAGGATCTTCTAATTGAATCATTACAACAACATCAAATGGATTAATTCCTTTACTAACACCGCTAATTCTTTTTCCTTTAAAATCTAAGGCATTTTTAACATTCGGATCATGTAAATCAACAATATCGATGTTTTCTGATAATTTTAGAGGTTTTAAAATTTGTTCTTTAACAACAACATCATGTTTGTCAATACCAGGTCGAACACCGACAATTCTTTTTTTATTAGCCAAACTAACATAATTCTTTTCAACTTTGATCGCTTCAGTAATTTCATCAGCTTTTTCGATGTGAGACATTAAATTGGTAAATAATTTTTTTACACCATCATCAACTTCTTTTTCCAATGTTTTTATTTTATCAGCAACTTCATTTGAACTCATGAAATTTGCAAGTTTGTTATCATATTCTGCTTTAAAATCTTCAATCTCGACAGCAAACATATCTGAATCTGGAAGGTTTTGTAATACATTTTCTAACTTGTTATCAAACTCATTTCTCAAACTATCAAAATTCAAACTATTATCTACATTTTGAATAATTTGTGTTCCAAATACGTCAAAAATATTTTGTGAATCCATATTTATTAAGCAATAATTTGTTAACAACTTCTTTAAAATCTTTACCATTACTCAGTTCATTCAAAACAAAAACACATAAATGACCACAAATTGGGGGATCTTTATAGTCTTGAATCTGAGAATCATTGTAGTAGACGCTTGATTTTTTCAAATATTTAATCAATTCTATAGGTGGTTTGTCCTCAATTCTTCCATACGAATCAAAATAATATGCATTCTTATCATTTTTATAATAACAAATCCAATGTGTTCCACTTCCCATAATCGAGTCTAAATTCACAATTCCACATTCAAATTTCTTAACTTTTTCAGGTAATGTATCTCTCATGAAGATTCCTCTAAAATGTTTAATATTTTTGCAGATTTCTTCCAATTCCCCGAATGTTAAAGGTTTAAATTTTTTTTTCAATGTTTGATTTCACGTAATTCAAAGTTTTTTCATCTAATCCAGATCCTGTAACATCTTCCAACTCTTTATCTAACCAATTTAAAATGTTTCGAACAATAGGAATCACATCCTTTTTAACGATTGGAGCAGCTTTACGAACATAAGGAACAACATTTTTAACAACTGGAATATTTTCTCCAAAATCTAATAAATCTTTCAAAAGTCCACCATTTTTAAGTTCTTTCAACTGATTATAAGAAAATTCTATTCTGGTTCCTTTATTGTTTTTCTTATGTTTTTCGAGTTTATTGTATTGTCTATTTGTTAAAAAATATCTTATCTTCGCCATTTTTTAGTTGATCTATTTTAAATTGAATACTAACGGGTATTTTCTTCTTAAAAGCGGATTTTATTTTTTCTTTCTGATTTTTGCTGAAGTTTACGTTCACCTCCATTTATATAGTTAAAATTTCAAGTTCTCTTCGATTCCCATTCCTAGTTTTCTCTTCAAAAACATTGCTCCAGCTGTTGGAAGCGCAACAAATCTTTCACCTAAACTAGCATCTTTTGATAAAAATCTATCCATTGCTTTATCTTGCAAAACTTTATCTGCTATATGTCTGGAATTTGTGTCTCTATGTTTTGCATAAAAAATATCGTGTTCCATAGCAGCTTGATCTAATTTATTTATACCAGGATCTCCTCTTTTTAGTCTTTTTTTCGAGTTTTGTGCCAGGCCCCAGATACTGATAAGTTGGTACGTGTAATTCAAAAGGTAAATTGTTGATAAAATCATTCAAAAGTCCACTACCCTCAATCATAGATGAACTTATTGCCGGCAAAAACTCGTTTTAAATATTTAATTCCATCAGGTTTTTCAATCATTTCATCAAGTTTGTTCGAAATAAAATCTTTAATCGCTTTCTTTTCGTTCAAAAAATTGTTGTTTCCAGCCTTTTCTTGAGCATAAATATAATTAATAATTCCATCGAGTTTTGTCAAATCGTCGATATATCTGTATTCAATCTTATTATCACTGTATTTTCTCACACCTGATCCTTCGATTCTTTTTTCCCAAATTGGTTTAATCAAATTGAGATATTTTTTACCTTTACTTGACTTTGGTTTCTTAGTTGATGGATCATTATTTTTGTAAATTGAATCAGATTTCCATAAAATTTCAGTATATTTTTTTCAAGTCTTCTTCAGAATATAAACCGTCTTTTGGAACATCAGTGCCTGTTAATAATCTCCATAAACCTTGAGTTCCTTCATATGTTTTTTCATTAATAATGATATCATTATGCTCAAAATTCACGGGCAAATTTCCAATCATAAAACTTTTCTTTTTTCTGTCCCAATACAAACCAAATTTATCATCCTTTGCTCTAGGAAGAAATTTTTTACCAATTTCACCAATTATTATATCCGTTGTTCCAGGACTTATTGGTTTCAACTATGGTAGAGTCTTCAATGATTCGAGGTCTAAATGGTGTTGAAGATGGTAATTTTGGCAATTCAAACTCAGATTCTGGTATCGAAATATCAGCAAATTGTCGTACAACTGGAACCAAATTCATCAAATTTTGATTATCGCTTAAAACATTTTCAATTTTGCCCTCAACATTTTTTATTGCAGATGTTACAGGTTGATTAATTTTTTGAATAAATTCTTGTTCTTTTTCATCAATTCGAATCTGTTCTTTAAATTCTTTGATTAATTTCTTTTCTATTTGATCAAGTTTTTTTGCTTCTTCTGAAGTTACGTTCGCCATTTATTTAGGAAAATTTTGAAACGTAAACGTGGAACGTGGAAACGTGAACACGAAACGAGAACACGAAACGTGGAACGTAAAACGTGAACACGGAACGTAAAACGTGAACGTGGAACGTGGAAACGTGAACACGAAACGTGAAAACGAGAACACGAAACGTGAACACGGAACGTAAAACGTGAACGTGGAACGTGGAAACGTGAACACGAAACGAGAACACGGAACGTAAAACGTGAACGTGAAACATGAACGTGAAACATGAACGTGAAACATGAACGTGAACGTGGAACGTGAACGTAAAAACATGAAAACAGCTAGATTATCACACGTTTATATTGGAAAATTTATTCAAATATTTGCCATTTTTTAGGCTTCAAAGTTAGATTAATAGTTAAAAATCCATAGTCTTCTTTCCAAATTTTATCACACAATTCATTAAAGTGGTTAAAACTCATATCAGATCCCACATAATTGTTGTAAATCTTTCTCGAATAGTGATCGTCTTGCTTAAAAACACACAACATATTCAAATTATTTCTAATAACTTGTTTATCAACCTTTGAAAAGCATTGAGAAAGATAGATACAAGAGATATTTTTGTGACGAGACATTACGAAATATTCCTTGATAACGTCTTGATTTTCCAAAATACAATCATCAAAAACGATTAAAGAATTCGGTTTACATTCGCTTAACGGAACTATGTCCTCGGAAGCATTATAAAAATATGATATTTTCTTACTTAAGTTCTTCTCAATATTTTCAAATCTTTCTTGTAATTTTTTATAGGCGTCTTGTTCTAAAGATTTACTAAAAACATACAAATTGGAATAAGGAATCAACCTATTGTAGATAAAATTCAATAATAAAGTTGTTTTTTCCACATCCCCTTGAACCAACAATTAACAATCTGATTGGTTGATCTTTCTTATTTTCTTCAAACGTTTGAAGTTTTATCTGATCTTTTTGCTTTAAAAATTTCTCCATTTAAATAGAAGATTTTCATCTTGAAGCAACGCTTGCGAAAATGAAGCTGTTCAAGTTGACTTCAGAAAGCTCTAAATTAGTTTTAAACTTGGAACATCCTATACACTTAGAGGAAGAATCAAATTATTTTATCGGTTTAAGCGGCTTTTATTCTGATAATTTTGTAATAAATATTAGTGAAAGTTCTCCTTATTGTATAGGATTTAGTGAGAAGAACATAACAAAATACTATGGTTTAAACAAAGGATATTATACTTTCGATCAAATAAAAAATTCCCTTAAAAATTATCTGAAAACATTCAAACAATCAGATAAATCTTTAAACTTTGACGAAAACAAGTTTGAAATGCAAAAAAATTATCTCTCTAATAAAATTCAAATAAAATCACCAGTAAGAATAATGTTTTCAGCAATTATTGTAGATTTGTTAGGGTTTGTTCAAGAAACTATTGAGCCAAATCAGGTATATTTAGGAAATAAAAACGCCAAAATTTAGACCGTTCGATGTAATTGAAGTACATTGTAATCTCGTTGAACCTAGTTTTGAAAATCATACCGAACATTTACACAAAGAATCTGAAATTTTGTACACATTTTTCCCAAATGTTGCTTATGGATCAAAAATCAGTGAAAAACCGAATGAAATCGATTATATTCCAATTAGACAAAATATTAAAAGAATTCAAAAAATCGTTCTGACTATTCAAGACTCAGAAGGAAATCTATTAAATAATGAGAGTAAAACAACAATATATTTAAGATTGCAAAAGGAATAAAAATGAGTGGTATTTATTTACAATACCGTGACCATGAAAAATGGACTTTTTTTCATGGGTTGGGCATTTATAGCCAAGTGTTATTATCACAGGTGCATATAAACTGGGGGGAAAGTATATCATTGTATTATATTGATGCCTTTCGGGCATTATTGCATTAAAGATGGAAAATAACCGACAAAATTTTGTCGAACAACACTTGAAGGGTTAAGGATCAGGGGCATCACGTGATCTGGGATTCGACTTTTGCAAGCTCGAGTTAATTTTTTTTTCTAAAAGAGCAAGCAGTGCGCAGCACTGCGCAGCGGGCAGGCATCGTTGACAGGATTAACGTCATCATTTCAGTAAAATTGCCAGAGGTACTGTCAAAAACAGAGTTTTCAGAGGATTTCAAAAAATCGTAACTCCTTTGATTTTCGTTGCCGACGAATTTTTTCTTCACTATTGTTTTCAGGAAAAATTGTAGTTTTCAGGAAAAAAAAATGAACATACCTTTCCATGGTCACGATTTTGTAAATTGATACCAAATGAGTTGATGATGATGACAAAATTCAATATTTTTACTTAAAAAACAAGGGGCTATTCGAATGGCCCCTTAACAATCTTCATCCTGACACTGTTTTTATCAATGAATCTGGCCTTCATTCTCAAAATAAAAATTACTAGTTAAATTTTCTTTTCTATCTAAATGGAGTCAGTTGTAGACCTACTCAATAATCAACTTAGATTTAAAAGCAAACATATCTTTACAATTGTTGACGAAAATAATGAATTTTGGTTTAAGGCTAAAGATGTTGCAGAAATATTGGAATTTAAAAATACGAGACAAGCTATCATAGATCATGTTAAAGAAAAATACAAAAAAAGCTTTGAAAACATAGATTCTGACAAGGGTATCGAATCGCGACTCTTACAAAAATTACATCCAGACACTATTTTCATCAATGAACCAGGCATATATTCTTTAATACTGAAATCTAAAATGAAGATTGCAGAAACGTTTCAAAATTGGGTTTTAGAAGAAGTTTTACCGAGTATTAGAAAATATGGCGAGTACAAACTTGAAAACGAAAATAAGCAGTTAAAAGATGAAATAAAACAGTTACAAATTAAAGATGAAATGAAATCATTGAAAATAGAGAATCAAGAATTGCGAATGGAATTAATGAAGAGAGATATGGTATTTAAAGATTTTGATAAGAAAAAACACCATGTTTTTGTGTTAATTAAGAAGAATCACATGTGGGAATGGCCTTATTACGTTATCAGAGCTCAGAAACGAGAAATACCAAACCGATTTAAAACATCTAAAAATAAATTATCCTGAATTAGAGATTTTGTTCATTGATGACGAACCAAATTCTATCAATCTGTATAACCAAATGAAAGAATCTTTGAATATTTTATACAACGGAAATCATTTTACTACAAATATGGCAGAATCTCGACTGATTTATAGAATATCTAAATTACACGATGAAAATGTTAAACTCACGAATTATGATATTTTGTTTGTAAATGTTTAGCATAACTAGGTAACCATTGTAAAATCTTTTTTTCATATTCACAAGGCATTTCGTTTTTATAACTTTCGCTGAAAATTTTTTTAGCACAATCTTTGCAAAAAGCATCTTTTCTATCTTTACTATACTGCCAGTTATTAAATTCAGAAATATTTTTAATTTCTTTACAAAAGTAACAATTTTTTTCTTCTAAAGTTAATTTGTCCATTTTAACGTATAATTCTTTACAATAACAGTCTTTTCTATTCTCTTCTTGACACTTTGTACATTTCTTTTGAGACTCCATTTATATAGAACAAATTATTACACGATGAAAATGTTAAACTCTTGAATTATGATATTTTGTTTGTAAATGTTTTTGATAATTATTTAACCATTTTATAGTTCTTCCACATTCACATTGAGTATCTTCATAATATAATCTATGGTGATTCTTCTTTACACAATCTTTACAATATGAGTCTTTCTTATCTCTACTATAGTGGTCACTATTAAACTCTGAAATTTTTTTAGTTTCTTTACATTTAAGACATTCTTTCTCTTCCAAAGTTAATTTTTCTATTTTATCATACAGCTCTTTATGATACTTCCTATAACAATCTTTACAATTATAAATAATTCCATCTTTTCTACTCTTATCTTTATAAAATTCTTCAAAACCTTTTAATTCTTTGCACATTGAACATTTCTTTTGGGCCTCCATTTATATAGAAAAAATCTTTGACTTTCTCAATTCATATTCATAAAACTTTCCGGTTATTTCTTCATTATTTAAATCTTTTATACTATAAGTTACAGGATCTGTGTTATTAATTTGATAAATCACAAAGATTTCTCTTGACCAATTGTTCTTATATTTGTTCGAAAATGTTTGTTTTTTACTAACAATTCTTACATGATCATTGACTTTAAATTTAGTTTTCGTGTGAATTTCAGGTGGAACATACTTGAAAACGGTCTCTAATAACTCCTTTTCTGCATCCTTATCTACGTCTTTCGGTTTCATTTTGATTGTGCTGTGAACTGTATCGTTATAATTGTTTACGATTTTTTGAAGAATATCGATCCATTTAAAGTTTTTATTAATCTCAAAAATTACTTTCATTCTCTCATTTTGAGTTCTGTTATATCTCTCTACAATACTTGATTTCTCTTCGTTTTCAGTATGATAAATCTTAATGTTGTATTTTCTCAAAACATCGTTAAATTCTTTATTTTTAAACTCTAAACCCTTATCTGTATGAAGTAAGTTTGGAGGTTTGTGATTGATCCTTATGGCATCTTTTACTATATCTTCGAAAGCTTTTGAAATATCCTTGCCGTTTTTTCTTTTGATAGCTCTTGACCAAGCATATTTTGAGAAAGTATCAATAACATTTAACATATACTTAAATCCATCATTTTGATCTGAATAGTTAGACATTATAACTAAATCTGCTGCCCATAAATCGTCAATTCCTAATGTTATAATTTTTCTCTTTTTAAACTTTTTTCGTACTGGTGCATGAATTTCTCGAGCTTCAATCTCTATCTCATCTTTAGTCTTCAATTCTTGCTTAAACAGGTTTTGGATTTGGATTCTTTATAAACTTACTCTTGTTTGTCTTACATTTTGAACATTTTGCAGCAATTCTATACAATCCATTTTGAGTTTGAACGATTTTTGAATCTATATTTTTCGTTTTCTTTTTACACTTGTGACAGTGAATTAAATCATCTTCCATTTACATATCAAAGTTTCCAAGTTTATTTAATTCGTCTAATATATCTGTTTTATAGCCATACGGTACTGTATCGATCTTATTTTCTAGGACAATTCTCTTATCATCTTTAGCGTTCAGTGCCAGCTTGTTTATGGTAACAGTGTACAACTCATGTTTATAACTTTTGATGACTGTCATCTCCCTAAATTCTTCTTTATCTTTGAACAAACATCTCTTCAAGTTTTCGATATTTATTGTTTTATTTACAACGCTTCTCTTAATTCCTTTACACCTAACTGGGTTTTTATCTAGATATTTGTACGAGTACATCTTAGACCTTAAACCACAAAATTCTTCTAAAACTTCGCTATTTAACTCATCTTTGAATTTCCCTATTACCTTCTTATTTTTAGTAGTGAAACATTCGTGATCTTTTGGATAATCACTTGTATCAAAGTCATCTATATTTTCTTTAATAATTTTAAAAGGATCTCGTTTCAATTCTAGAAAATAACTGTCTGTATCCATGTAACACAGATTCAAATCTGGATCAAACTTCTTTAATTTGTTGTAATAAAACTCGTACATTAGCAATTTTGAGAGGTCGAGAACTGAAAATCCTATGTAAATCGGTTTGTTAAATTTAACCTTTTGTTTGTACATGTGACTCGCTATACAGTTGTCGTCAAAGATGTTAAAGCATTTGAAATTTGTTTTCTTAGCTTGTTTCATTGAAAATTCTTCATTTCCAAGCTTAATATCACATCTGTTTCTCACATTTTCCATAGATTTTCCAAACACTGAGTTGTTCATCAGCTTATAAAAGTCCTTTTCAAAGTCGCTTGTAGCTTTGGTTCTCATGTTTGTGTTAAAAATCAATGTATTCTTTCATAAAAGGCTTCTGATCGAATGCAATAACTCTATTCACATGTTTCAAAATCATACCTTGTTCCAAATAGAACTTCAAATTTCTCGAATGAACAACGTATTCAGTTTTATCCAGTAGAGTTGTGCAAAGTTTGTTTTTAAAATGTTCTGGAGCAAGAGGTAAATCCTTGTGATGTTCGTGTAAATTCGTTGGATATCCAAGATCAACTTCGAGAATATAGCCATAATCTTCGTCGCCAGTGAGTTCCAAAATTGTTTCTTTCCATTCTGCAGTTGTGTAAGTTTTTGGATCCATCCACTTGATATCACTAAACGGCAGTTTTTGCATTAGGCCATACCCATAAAGGTTATTAGCATCAACGTATAACAAATAGTTTTCGGGCTTTGTCTTATCAAAATCTTTTAAATATTTGTTATTTGCTTTCACATATCGTTTAATACACTGAGAAATGCCTCCACGAATACCTTTTTCAATCATTAAATACATATCGTAATCGTGTATCAGTTGAAGCTCAATTTTCGTTAATTTTAACATAGCATCCCATGCGAGACTTGGAGCTGTTAGATAATGTGCCGGATCAAGTTTATAGCAATTCAAACAAATATTCCTAAAATTTTCAAAGATATCAGCGAGCAATAGAACATCTTGAATGTTATAGAGATCAGAGTAATTTCCTAGATTTTTCTCTTTTAATTTGTTCCAAACATTTAAGTAGTGTTTGAAAATCTTTCTCAGATATGCTCTCATCTGTCAAAAGTGAATAGAAATCTTGAATTCTCAATTCTTCTGTGTAATCAAGTTTTTCAATACTGTCGATAAATTCATAGGGAAATATTCCTTTTCCAGATAGAATTTTAAAAATCTCGTCGTCGTCATTTGGCTGTCTTTCTATTATCTCATTCAGTCCATCTTGTATAAAATGATTTGTATGTTTGAAGTCTTCTCTCTTTAGATTTTTAGCTAACTTTTCTATAGACGAGGCCATGAATCTGAACGTGTCTACAAACGAAAACTTGATGAATTTTCTTGGCTTATCACCTTCGAATTCATAGCCATATCCAGAATTTACAGAATAATTTATATATTTTTCATCGGTGTTTGCAATCAAATCAACATTACCGTACTGTTTAGCCATCTCTTTTATGTACAAATGAGTATCGTAATTTGACATATTGTGGCAGAAAACGGGAATATTCTGAGGAAATTTCAAATTTAGATTGCAACATGCATGAGCTGCGCCTTGAAACTTGCCGGTTAAATGACAATGATCTCTCACTTTATTATAACTCTTATCTTTCCAACTATCAGGAGTAAAACCATACTGAATTGACCCAACATCATAAGCAGACCATTCACAGATATGACAAACGTTTGAATTTTGATACGAAATTTCTTCTTCTTCTGTCAATTTCATAGGTTTCATGTTCTTAGAATTATATTTTTTCGCTATGTATTTCGATAATTTATTGAGTTCTTCAAACAATTTTGTCGGGACGTTTTTCAAATCTTCTTCATTTTTGGCACGATAACATATCGGTTTGTACATGCGATTGGTCACATTCGACACTAAATATAGAGTAAAACCATAAGGAATGTGCCTCTGAATCTTGGTTGTAGTTGATCTTTCTGGATTGTTCTTACATGTCGGAATCTTTTCCAATATGCTCTCAAAGTCCATATAAATTACGTACGGATGGTTAAATTTCTTTTGATAATTAGTAAATTTAGTTGTTTGACCTGGAAATGGCATAATTGGCTTACAAACTTCATGATTTTTACAAATTTCTAAGTGATCTGTTAAATCTCCAGATTTGTAAAAATGGCTTAAACATCTTCTACAAAGAAATTTTCTTTCCTTATGCTTGGATAACTGAGAACTCACGAGTTTATTTAAATCGGTTATCAAAACATAATGAGATTTTTTCTTCTTGTTTAACATACAATAAATCGATTTCTAACTCGGCATCATATTTTTCAGAAATTTGTAACGGAACAATATTGAGTTTCTCATCATAACTGTAGATATTTATAGACATTTTTGGATATTTGTACTTGGAATTGTAGCTTCGTTTTTCAAATATTTGTATATCTTTCAGAGACATTGGATACTCAAAACCTGAAAATATTTCGTCATTCACAAATTTTTCGTATTGCTTTACACGTTCACAGTCTCTTTCTGGTTTTTCAATAGCACATCTTATTGAGTAAATAAAGCAAAAATCATCTCTATTTTTTATATTTATACAAGCTTTTTTATCTTTGATATTCTTTGGTAAATCGATGTATGATCCTTGCATTCATCATTTCGTGTTTGTTAAGGCTCAAAACTAGTTGTTTACAACTTTTAAATGTCCATCCGGAACCTTTATTTGGATTATTCGTTTGTTCTCGATGTGTTAATTTATTAAATTGCTTAGTAATAAAGTCGTTTACGTCAAAGATTTCGTCTGCTTTGATAGTAAAAATACATTAGACATGTTTGCGGTTCACCATTCACTAAAGTTCGTTCGTATTCACATTCCAAAGAGAGATAGCCCTTCATATTTTTAACATTTTCTTGAAATTTCTCGATTAAACTTTTAATTTCTGACCGCATAATTGAAAGATATTTGTAAATTGACATGGAATTGTCGTTCAAGTTTGTTAAAATGTATTGCTTGAAAAGACCGTGTATTGAGGATAAAACTTCTACATCAATGATATTTTCGGATTTTACTTTAAGAGTTTTATCAATTTCTTCGATCATTTCAGACTTGGTTTTATCGTTAGTACCGATAGCCAACTTTTCAGCTATTGAATGAAGTTTTTCATCATTAAATAGGTCGAGATTTTTCTTTTCAACTTTGAAATTTCTCTTTAATTCACGTAATTTCTCAATATTAAACATGTTTTCGTGATCGGCAATTTTATTTTCTCTAGCCCACTGTCTTAAATAATTTAGTTCATTATTGTAAATTTGCTTGTTTTTTTTCATGACTTTTAGAATTATAATGGCGATCATAGTTTTTTTCTTAAAATTTCTATTTTGCAGAACGGACATGATATTTTATCGCGCTCCATTTAGATAGAAAAATTTATTTAACTAAATGGTGCTTGTAAACCAACGATTGCGCCTCTCACGGCTTGATATCACTACGGATATGACGCAGGCGAAGCGATTATCGTGATGGTCGGTCTGTAGTAGCACACCTCGACTGTCATTAAAGAATTAAACAAAAATGAAAAATTACACTTGATTGTTACTGGAAAGAAGACTATAAAAGATAAAGAAATTATAACAATTAACTTTGTAGAATAAAGTCTTAACTCTAAAACTTGCAGTCCCTCCCCACGTCATAGTACTGTTTTGATAACCATAGTTGGTGTCTTTCTTCATAGGAATCACATGGAATATTATCTACAGTAATACCTTTTGTTTCACACAAAATGTGGCTATATTCTATAAGAAAAATTCTATAATGCTCTTTAATGAATTGTGTTGATAAATCTTGATACTCACAAAAATTCCTAAGAAATTCATCAATTAAGTCTTGATTATCTTGAAAGAACGTATAATATGGGAAAAATGTCATAAAAAAACGATGAAAACTCTCTGTTTGTTTTATTTTTTACTTTCTTTTCAATATCTTTCGTAATTATATTAAATATGTAATCCCTTACTTTTTTAGTTTTTTGCCGATAGTAAAACACTCCATTAGACGTTTTTTCTGCAAAAGACTTTACAAGTTCTTTGAATTCTGTATCATTTAAGGAAAGTATCAACTGTTCTTTAAAATGTTTTGGTAATTCGTTGAACTCGTTAAAATTGTCTTTCTTTGTAAGTTTTTGAAATGCTAGAAACTGAAGAGAGCTTGGTGAGTTCATGTTGTTTATTTAGTAGAAAAGTTTTTTATTAAAGTACAGTATGTTTTTAGTAAAAATGTTTTAAATTGATTAAATTTTATTAAGATAAATCCTTTATTCGTAGCAGATTTGACAACATTTTACAAAGCACAGCTTAAGAAAGTAGAAGCTCAGATTCGGTTAATTTTTCATTCCTCAGAGTAATGTACCGATCGCTTTTGGAGACGAACGACTGTAGATTCGGTTAATTTTTCATTGAGATTTGCTGTGTTATTTCTCAGCTTCCTTTATGGTACATTGAACAGTATTTTACATTGCTTTTCGGTCGGCTCCGAAAGTGCGCCAGGAACCCCATATTACTATCTACTAACGTTTGTATATACAGTATTTACAGCTTTTAACTTAATAACACTACTAATAACTTAAGTTTTCTTAAACAAGTAGCTTTCAAAATTAATTAAAAGCACAAAGACATAGCTGAGGAATATTTACTATAATCTGTATTTTAAACAAATTTTATCATAATGTGAAATAAAGTTTACTTTGTGTAATTTCTAGAATTATGTTTTAATTAATCAAATTAAAAGCTTTTATGTAGGTTTTATTCATTAAATTTGCAACTTATGTTTGTTAATTGCAAAAACTGTTTTATATTTAGCTTTCAAGAATAATAAAATTCTACAATTATGTTTAAATTGTAACGAATAGAATAATTTAAACAATATTGGAGAAAATTGAAATACCAACAAACAATTATTACAATATATTAGCATACATTTGTACCAAAATCATATTGTATGTTCCTATGTTTTCCTTTTCAGTATTGTCTTATGTAATGGTACTATACGGCGATGCACGTTAGACCTTTTATCATACAATGCTGTTCAAAATATCATGACTAATTATTACTGACAGTAAATGTAAAATGATTTAGAATTTTTATATTTTTAAAAGATAAACATCTTCTATTTATTATATACTATGGCCAATATATACTACACCAGCCTTAGAGTACTAATGATTTTGACTTTAATTAACAGTCTTTTACAATTTTCTAGCCGATTAAAGTGTTCCTTGAACGAAAATAACAACTACTCGAAATTGACTTCTTTAGAAATACGTCATGTAGACCTACGCATTCAATGCGCCAGTTATCTTTATACGTGTTTAGTGGCGTGTGTTGTGTTTACATCCCAACGGTATGTTTACATTATAGGCGATGCTGCGGTACTTCTGATACAACCAACATCAGAGGCAGTAACATGATTGAGGAAGTAATCAGACTTTTTGTGCGACAATATATCGAGTTTCGAACTACAAGTACAAAATTACAACTTGCAACAAGTACAATAGTAGAATTTTGGACACTTGCCATCTTAACATGTTGCAAAATGTATAAAACAACGTTTAGTTTGAAATCTGCCCATTTCGTCAGGTTAGAAGACAATTAGTGCATGACATTTTGAAAGTGCGGCAGTGGACTGGAAAAAAAAACAGAAGAAGTGATTATTACACTTTCGCCTGTGTTGGTGTGACGTGTATTTGTGCTTTCGAGTTCTCATGCTAGCGACATGTGATCGTATATTGCATCCTGTGCAGTGACAACGCCTGGGCTAATCTTTTCTTGTCTGGACACCAAGCAGCTTTCTCTTTTTCGTTTTTTCAATAGTAGCAGTCCATTGCCGCACGATCTAAAGAGGACAGTTCTGATCCTTGAAACGTTGTGTTATACATTTTGTAACATATAAATATGGTATGTCTGATTTCCTATTATCTTTTCAAACCCTCCATTGTCAATAACAATCTTTAAACAAAAAGTTTAATCGTGTAAAACAGTACAATTACAGTATGAAAAAAATAATAAAGAAACGAATCAAAGTATCAATCGATTCTCTATAGCCATAACTCTCTCTTATATAGGACCCACATGGTAATATCCTGCCTACTCGCTCTAGTAATTGTTGTGTATTCCACCCTCCTGTGTGAAACAGGTAATGTGACGAGGGAGCGATATTTCGTTAAACGTCCGTAGGGACATTTAAATTGCTCATCAACAGCCTAATTTCCTTTTCCAATAATTGTGTAAATACTACTATCTGGTTATCCTTAACACATACCGTGTGTATTTGTCAGTGAATGTAACTCAATAGATTGTTTGCCGAAATATAAACGGTTTAACTTTCTTCACACTGGAAGTATAAATAATTTGTCAAAATGGTAATGTATGACAAATCTTTGAGACCAGGTAATCTACACTTAATAATATTAATGTTATAAAATGTTTATGGGTTTAAAAATGTAATTCAACTACAAGCTTTAGAAAATGAAATAATTAATTTTGAAGCAATAATTTCATTATTTGTAACGTCGGATAATTGGTCGAGTTAGATCAATAACTTGTAATTTAGAGAACAACATTCGATATAAGGTCTGTGTAAATCTTTTGGTACTGTACAGTTTCTCGGGAAAGAGGAAATATAGAGAAAACTCATGATTTTATAGTAAATTACCTGTAACGAAATTGTTTTAAAACGAATTTCTTAAATATCACCTAGTTATACATCTAGAGATTGTTAATTATTATTGCTATTTTTATTATTACTAAAAAATGATTGTGTGTGTGTGTGTGTGTGTGTGTCAGTACTGTATGTGGGTATGAACATGAGGTTCTACAATATACGAGCTAAAGTTCTGCCTGAATTACTATCTAAAAGCTTTTCTACAATTATCATTTCTTAAGATGAAGTTTTATGAATTATGATTATTTACAGTGTTCAAAACGTATACTAACAAATCAGTAAAATTTTAGTGTTTTGACAATAATTTTAAACGGTGATTAACAATGTGATACAAAAATATATTCATCTTCAATCTTAAATAAGACTAGATCTTAGAAAACCTTTAAAGACAATTTTATAAGTAAATGTGAGGAAAATAACTATAATGGTGTACATGTTTTGTGTTAGGAAAATGTTCGACCTATAGGACGTCATAGTCGTGACGTTCGTATGTGACCAGGTTAGTTAAAGCTACCGTAGTAGCTGAGTAAAATTGCTGTCCCATCTGCCCTTTGTCGGTAAGGTTTAATTGATGTTGCTATTTTCTGTATCTGAGTATTGTATTTTTCTCTTGTTTTGTTACTCTCTGAAGGCCTAGTTGTGTGATATGTTGCCAGACAATGATTTGTATTAGTAATATTGCTTTACGCTTTTGATTTAATACATCGAAATTAACTTGCATGCTACGCAATATTTCTGGTAAGGAAATGAATTTTTATCTGATTTCTTCAGTAAAATATAATTGTATACGCCCTTTACAAAGTTCATGTATTAATGAGGTTTAATCGATAAAATCAAATCTCTTTAAATAAGAAGGCTTCGAATGTGACATAGCTTAGAAATATGGATTTAAATAAGAGAGACATTTTTCAAACCCAATGATAGTATGAAACAAAATAATCATATATATTTTTGAGCTTAATACAATAAAGAAACTATGATATATTTGATAGAAAAACAACTTTAAAGTTTTAAACTCGTCGTAATTATATGTTTTACAAGTGACTAAAGAAAAGGAGTTATTTTCCTACAGGTAACCAACCACTGAAAAACAAGAAAGCTAAGAAGTGTTTTGGTGTTTTCTCCTCATTAATTCAAAAGTTATGAAAGAAACAGTCCATCTTACTCTTCTAATTAAATAAATCTCAATCTGAAATGATATTTCTACAGATTTAAAACATCTAGAATTTTTCAGTTTTTAAAAAGAACGATTGTCATGATATGCATTGTTTTACTCATAAAAATATATATACATATAGATATACTTATTTTTAATATACAATTTTGAACACAGTTAACACATGAATTCGAAGTCACAGTAAGCAGAACCCTCTTATTTGAGTAATATATGGCATGAGTAAAGATGATACTGACTTTAAAGCCAAATATCAAATTGTGAAGTGATGTGACCAACGACTTCTCCCGCCCACCAATACTTAACAGATAGTTGATGTTCACTACAAGGTGCAAGACTAAGTGATTAGCCGTAAGGTTCTCAACTTACTTGGAACAGAATGCTGTAATTACAATTGTATTGAACAAACCTTTTGATGTTAGAATTTCGACAGTCCATCCATCTACAGGCATAATATTTGTTGATAATTATTTTTATTACTATAGTAGTAAATATATATTAGTTTTATTAAATCATACAAATCTTCTCAGTAATCTTGTTTTAAATAGAAGGTCCATTATATTTGAAAAACAAACTGAAGTAACAAAGATATCGTTTGATATGCTTTTTGTATTAAAATTTCGTTCATTAAGAGTTTATAGACATTATTGTAAAGGATTTTGATTAAAGTAATTTATTATTAATTTAAAATATTAAAATATGTTTTTTCTCTTAAACAATATAGTATGCTTTAACATTTATGGTCCTCCTACATCCGTGTTTTGTACTAATATTTTATTTCGGAATGCTATAGCTCTTTTAAAATTTCTTGCAGTCCTACCTTTTTATACTACAATTTTTAGCAAATATCTTACATAAAGTATCTGAAGTAAGTTTAAAATTCGTAATGAATCTAACAGTAAGTTACACAGTTTACTCTACCTTGAAAGAGGTCTGTCTCGATGTCGAAACGATGCAAAGAGTTAGTTTTTAGGTTCTTCGGTATCGATTATTTGTATCTTTTCAGACGTAGACTCCAGGATCCAGGTGTCAAGTCTGTGACAGTGTCAGATATCAGATGCTGAATTAAACGGGAGGTAAAAAGGAGTTGAACTCAACTTTCGCATTCCTTTTTTTTAGACATAATATTGATAACTTATATCTTAATATTTATCCCAAACAAAGAACGGAAGAAAATTAAAACATAAAGATTAGTTTAATTTATTGATTAACTCATGAAATCAGCTAATTGGTGTAAAATAATAATTTTCTCATATATTTTTGTACATATGAATTTATATAAATATGAAATATATGTATTCCTAATATGGAGAAGGAAATAAGGAGGAATGAAATAATAAGTAACAGTAAAAACCTTATATAAAAGATGAAGCATGCACAAGTGGAGAAGTGTATTACCCAGTGTACTATTGTTTATTATTTATAAATTAGTTTAGGCCATTCAGCGTTACATGAATAGCTAGAACAAAGTGGTATCTCATTGTATCATTAACATGAAAACCACGTTTAAACTCTGTTACTTTAAGGTCCGCAAGTCTCATGCTTTCTACAGCCATTCTTAGTGCACAAAAGATGAATTAAAAATAAAAATTTGCAAAATGTCTAAAGTAAAAAAGCAGTTTTTGTCGTACGTAATTAGTAATCCCACTTCTGACACCAATTTTTACGGGTTTGCTTAAATGGAACACTCGGCTAATATTGAATACACTAAATATTTATCAATCTTATATTTACAAACATAAAACTAGACAGCCTTAAATGAAATATTTGTTTACACAATAAACTCACTGACCGTCACTAATTATACTGTCTCAATCTATAAACAAATAGTCTATCTAGTTACACACGAGACTATTTAAAACTGACACAATCAATATTTATGAACAAAAATCCAACTGTCACGAGTATCACTATTAGTTCCGTAACTAGTCACAAGTTCACTTCTGGAGCTCAACTCTACTCGCTGCGTTGCGACATCTATAAGGCCATTGGTGCTTCAAAAATATTGAAGTTCCAGAACTTGCTTGACGAGTAGAAAAGGGCCACTATGCCCACCCACCGCTCATGTAAGGAAGGGCGGTGGGGGCGTGATCATAGAAACTGTCCCAACCCACTGAGCGCGCTCTCTCTCCAATAGTGATATTCACCTATTGTCCCTTTTAATACTGTGGAGGTTGTCGAGAGTTCGGTCATATCCCCATTGTATAACTAGTCTATACAAACTAGACTAGTCTGTGTATCTGGAACATTCTCCTACCTTCTCGTAAAATAATGTACAAAATACAGCTATAAATGTTATAAAATATTTAAAATTGTTGTAAGTGTATCAAGAATACCAAAATAATGTCATTGTTGATGTACTTTTAACCGTAAATTTTTAGCAAAAATTAAGTATTAGATATAAAGAACAAGATTACTATCCAACTTTCATTATAAAAAGCGTATTATAAAAATCATCTTAGTTGTCCATTGGAATAAGTAGTCTTCTCTGATCTGTGATATATATTTTCTTGACCCGAAAACTAGGAAATACGAACAAAACATACTAAGAAACGAAGTAAATTACAATGGGCACAAATATACACTTTATAACATTTTTGATTGATCGTGGCAAGAAGTCAAACTCAACATTGGCGATGGAAATATAATTCACTCAAACCAGAAGTGCATATACAGGTGCAATACCTTCGAAATTGCGTGTGAAGTCGCGGGTAACTGCTAGTATATATATATATATATATATATATATATATATATATATATATATATATAGTAGTATATATATATATATATAAATAACAACATGATCATTCTATTGATAGTTATGGACAGAGGAACAGTATAAGTTCCTTTACGGCTCCTTTAGAGACGGATGTAGTGAAAAGACCTTTAGTTTTCCGCGTTAGATCTCATACAGCTTTATGCCGTTATTTTAGATAATAAAATTATGTAACGTCTCATTTTTAAAATGAATACTGATAAAACGCATTATATATATATATATATATATATATATATATATATATATATATATATTTGTGTGTGTGTGTTGTGTTGTGTGTGTGTGTGTGTGTGTGTGTGTGTATCCAGCCACGTACGAAAAATATGTTATGTATTAATAATTAACATTGTCTAAGTAAGTGAATATATTTTAAATTTCTGACCATTTCCCAAATTATTATTCTTTGCAATCATTTCAACATCAGTAAATTATTAACAGTTTTGAATTGCCTATACACATTATACTCTATTTCAATTAAAAAGAATGTATTCATAAAGTCCAGAACAATATCAAGATAAAAAGTAAAAAGAATAAAAATTGGATCGTAGAAATACAATCAAATGGCAACAAACAACGCACGGCCATCGATCCAAACTCACTTGATACAGACGAATAATGATCGTTAAGCCACATCTGTGCTCATCTTTGAATAATGTAAGCGCTACTGTTCTAGTGAATACCGAACCCTTTTCGTTGTTACTATCTTTCAATTTTACCGAATATAGGTTAAAGGTAACCATTCACTTTGTTTATACGCTATTCACAATTAAAACATACATAATGCGAATTCTACATTATGTGTTTTTACAGCCACTTACATATTTTCAACAATTAAATATAATCTTTTTATATTTATGGAAGTCTTAATAAATTGTATGTGATGTTGAGCTATATCTACTCAGACTTCGATGGGACAACTGTCAAAAATAATTTAACAAATACTATCACATAACCTTAAAACATTTATTAAAAATAATTTCGAGCAAGTTTCCGATGTTTATTCATTTTTCATTACAATCAGAACATCTTTAACAAATGAATAAGTTATATTGGATTTGGATACGATGGTCTGTTGAACTCAACCCACCGATTGAAATACATAACCGGTCTACTTTATTCCTTGGTACACCAACTCTAAGATTTCAATCAATGGCGAGTCTGATTTATCCTCAAATCTGGTTAGTGGCCCGGGGATCGGTCCCCGCGAGCCATTGGCGAGTTTATTAATGTGCAGTGAAACGAATTATATAAATGACGTGCTACCTATAAGCATTTGTTACTAACCAGTGACACGAAGTGCTACCCAAGTCGGCCTAAATTCGTATGAAATTCATAAGAAATTTTATTTATGAAGTTTAAACAACGATACAATAGTATCGTTCACAAATTTATTTGTTATATAATAGTATTCCTAAAACTGTGGAATCACTGTCACAAAGATTAAAGGTAATTACTTTTATATGAAGCATTACTGTATAGAAAATGAACCTCATATTTATATTTCCTGAATTTTGTCCGAGTGAATTTAATGATGTCATTTGAAAGACCCAACAGTAGGTAAGAAATACATTTGACTTTTTTTGCCCAAAATCTACAGCAATCTTCCTTGTTCCAAGAGGAACAAGAGGTACATAGTACCGAGTTCATAACTACAAGATCGTTCTATTGATAGTTATCGTATAGACGGAGGAACAGTATAAGGATGTAGTGAAACGACATTGAGTTTTCCGCGTTAGATATCACACAGTTTTATGCCGTTATTTTAGATCATAAAATGATGTAATATCTCATTTAAAAAATTAATACTCATAAAAACGCATTTTAGATTTTCTTATAAATTGTGCACTTTTTTAGTTGTATTGTAAATTATGGCTGATTTATTATATCTTCCAGTTGGAGCTACATCTATACAGCAAAAACCGATGTGTCACTTAAATATGGGCAACCTTATGGACGTCCAGGAGCGGCACATCATCTCGATTGTCAAGATATTAGTGTGCACACGTAGATCGATGGGTCTAAAACAAATATGTCAGCTACTACAGGCGGCTCTTCATAAAGTCTCCAGTATCCAAGTTCTTATGATATCTGTTTTGTAAAGAGTCGATACAAACATTCATCACTGTTTTAGCTAAAGGGAGATACTGGAAGTTTAAACCCCTTCTCTTGCACATAAGGGCTTATATATGGGCGAAAAAAATATCTCTCGAGATAGTACGTAAATTCAAGGTTAGATCACGTGAGCGCTCGAAAATTTTGAATTTTAACTTTTTATATTTACAAACTTATGTACAGCCTATAACAAATATTAGATAGGGACAGAGTGGCCGCCTTCTCACCGACATCGCTTTCTTTCGGTAGGCAGAAAACAAGGACCGATCGTCATAATAACATGAAATATGCATAGTAAGTCAGATGAAGTCTGTTGTTTCTAATAATATAGTTTTTGTAGGTCCTCGGTAACTTAAAGTATTAAAAAATAGTGGCTTCTGCATAATACCAAAGTACAAAGATTAGTAACAGATTCTTACATAAAGTATTTATAAGAGCATCAGCAACTTTGTTCTAAACTATTACAATAGGTTCAAGCTATTGTTAGGTTGTAACATCCTACCTCAGTTCACACAGTAGCGTCTAAAAAAGTAAAAGATTTTTAGATTTAAATTAATATGTAATTGTATCATAGATATACTCTGTAAAGATATACTAAAATTATAAAAAGTGTGATTTAGTTAATAAATAATTTAATTTACAAAATAAATGATTTATTTTATAAACACGAGATTTACAAAAAATTTGTAAAAAATATAACAAATACGTACTACACGCAGGAATACAAACAAAATTTAAATGAAATTTGCTTCC
Source organism: Homalodisca vitripennis (assembly GCF_021130785.1). Classification (NCBI taxonomy): domain Eukaryota; kingdom Metazoa; phylum Arthropoda; class Insecta; order Hemiptera; family Cicadellidae; genus Homalodisca; species Homalodisca vitripennis. The sequence continues at coordinate 22,298 of NW_025779110.1, read as the reverse complement.
ATTTTCTAAAGTTTTGTGTCAATTATTGCTAGAGTTTATAATTTTTTAGTTTTGCTAGATTTTGTGTAATTCTAAATTTGAAATACTAAACTATTTATCCAATTCTTTTCTTTTGTCCCTAACCCTTCTCAATTTATTTCTCTTGAGGACGATGAAAAGGTATAACATTTTTCTTTCAAACGTAACAATAATGTTAGAAAATACAACAGTTGGTACTTTCTCATTAAATGGTAACTCATTGTGGCTTTAATGCGCATTATTTTTAAACTCAATATTATATTTTCGCAAGCTCACATTACGCGAATGTTCTAGAATCAAGAATATTGATTGCATTATAAACATAACGACTGGATTCGTTAGTTACCGATTTTATAAAATCAGATATTTTACTTTGATAGTGCTATAAACTTATTTTAACACAATTTTAGCATATAATATAAGTATTAAATTCATTTAATTTCAAGTAGTACTTTTCACTGTTATCTTTGTAGCATAATTTCTTCCGTTATTTATTAATATATCTCGATAACTTTTCATTTAATTTAATTTGTTATTTAATTATATAATACATATTATTATATTAATACATATTTAATTATTTTACATTGGGTTACAATGTAAACCCATAAGCATAAACTTAATATTTGTCAACCTTACGTAAAATATATTTTGAGTTCTGTGTGCAGTGTGTTTGGTGATAGTATTACAGCAAAGCTCTGGCTCGGAGGCAACGTCTAATGAACACTTTGGGATTTGTTCTGTTTACTGTACTTTGTTTACCTTTCTGCTCAGACCGCAAGTTCCTTAAAGTACTTGTTTACAACAGGCCAAGTATGAACACTACTGAAGTGTAACCTCACAATTTCGAACACAATGAAGATACAATCTATGCTAACGAAGAAGATAGGAATCGGAGTATTAAGAAATGTTTCTTATTACAAAAATGTATGCACAATGAGTGGTAAAATGAATAAGATATGTTGAAATTGTAGCTTAATATTTTAGAATAACTAAGTTTTAAATTTCGTGTTGCTTTAAAACAAATTGTATTAAAAAAAATGTTCAAGTCTGTGAAACAGTAACGAATTCTTAAGCAACGCTCAATACAATATTGATGTCAGAATAAAGGAACTGTAACTTGTAATGAGAATACAATTCCTGTAAACGAGTAAATCTTTTTAAAGAGATGAATTCTTTTTGTAATTATATAAATATAAAATAAGTTTTTAAATAGCAATACTTTACTTGAATATGAATACGTATATCTATATAAATTATTTTTCTGCTTATTACGTATCAGTTAGCCTGATAGGCAATTTACTTTCTTGCGCATCAGTGTTTGATGTATCGCAAGGTTTCAAAAACAAGCAACTTTCAGAGATCAAAAAAGGTATTTTAAGTAGGTCTAAATAGTATTTCTATATTTTAGTTTCTTGGAATCTGTTAATAAATATATCTTAATAAATATAATTATGCTCGGCTGCCTGAAAAACTCCGCAAGGTTTTCTAATGAACTAATATCCATACGTAGTTGATAGTAATGAAATGAAACTCATATTTCTATCTGGCTGCTCCACAACACGAGTCTTAGTATCCAAGAAATATCACTGTCTGCAAATCTCTCATAAACGACAATATTTACCCTTGTATGACTAGAAATCATTGATTGTCCATACATAGGAGTCCAGATTTATAATTCTTTCCCTATTTTGGTTAAAACATGTACCGTGAATAACGATATTATCTCTAATGCAATTGAGAAAAGTAACGTTTATAGGGAAAAACATTACAACTTTGTATTGCATTGTAGGGAGTATCACCTGGAACTAAGCCATGAACGTGGATGTTCCATATAGCCTTTGGTATGAACATCACCCTGAGTTCTAGCATGAACAGTGAAACATTGAATAGAATTAATGAGGAAAGTCATGATATTTGAAAAAAACCTCATGTCTGCTACTTCTCTTAAGTCGCTGATCCAGAGTAACTTTGAAAGAACTCCAAAACGAACTTCGCTGGAAGCTTTACGAGACTCTCAAATTTAGAACGCTAATGCATGAGTATTTTAAACGTATGGGAATTTAAAATTATTTAAACTTATGACTATTTATAATTTGTATGTGACACCCTTATATTGATCTGTGTACGCAGTAAACAATGTAACATATCCATTTCATCTTACGCTCAGTGCAGACCCTGAAATCTGACACTGTCACAGTTCACATTCGTCTGAAAGAGCTCCATGAATACCAAAACAGTAGAGTATCTTTGTAATACTACTTGAATAGAAATGGAACTAAACTCAACATTCACATAGATTCAACCATTCTCACCATAGCCGTGTTAAGTGTAACATAATAGAGGTTATGATTTTGAAATTTAGTATTTTCTTTTTTGACGTGAGAACGTCTTAAATTAGGTTGCGGCTCGGAGTCACTCATGAAAAAGTGTAACGCCCGGTAACGTTACGATGCCCGTCCAGTGGTTCCGCCGCACGGGATCCGCACGGGATAAAACAGATAACTGTGGGTCCGCCGCACGGGATAAAGCAGATAACTATGTTTATTCGTGAAAATGTGGAGTGCTTAGATTCGTCATTTACAACAACTACAACAATAAAGGTAAATAATTGTACACTGATATTTCATTATCGTAAACTATGATTGATTGATTAATTGTTAGATTGACACAAAAGTTGAGAAACTGAGTTTATAGGTTATGTCATACTATTGACAAATGTTGATAGTGTTAAGTAAATTATTAGTTTAAATCACTCTGCAATCAATCGTAATTCAGTCGATTGAGAAGAAACAGCGCGTATTGCTAGTCAAACATTTAAAATAACAAATTATAACCTCTAACCTGTCATAACAGTGCGACCAAACAAACGAACTAAACCGACCAATCACCACGCGCGGAGTTAGAATTTAACTGTGTTTAGCAAGAATTTCAAATTCCAATTTTAGTAAATGTTTTATTCAACTTTACCATTTACAATAACAAATTTTAATTAATTTCAAATTATGTACAATGTTTTAGATAAAACAAAAAATATTTCTATAGTTAAAATTTGTGCAATTCTTATTTTCATTCAATTCCTTGTTCCTATTGTGCAATTTAATAATATTCATATCAATAAATATTCTACCGAGAAAAAGACGTTGTCACGTAAAATCTTCGCCCGTAAAACCGACTTTACAGGCAACCATAATTTTTTTATTTTAAATTTAAGTCACAATTAGTTGATATAGACACTTTTATTGAATACGCTATATTGAAAAATCAACCTTAAAAATATTCTGTTTCAAGTATAAGTGGAACTTACATCGTTGGTATGGGTGTTTTTACATGTTGCAGAATGTCTTGTATGTCTGTTTTTATAATAAACATATAATGTTATAGGCATTGAAGTTTAAAAATGCTATTAATTATATATTTTAGTCCCCAGCAGTATCAAATATACTGATTATACATACACAATGTATCCTACACATGACATTTCAAAACATAACGGTGTATAAATTAAATTTACTAAATACTTTATAATTTACAAGCGAATTGTCTTTTTATGGAGTAATAAATGAAGCACACACTATTGTATAAAACTACTAAAATAACAAAACAATACAATAAAAGGAGCCTGTGCTTATGCTCTCATAATCATAGATGCAATATTTGCTATCACGAGTTATTGTAGTATATTAACACTGTTTAGCCATTGCTTACGCCTTGAAACATCCAACTCATTAACTAAAAATACAATACTGATATTGCAATCAGAAAACTACATGGATCTAAGCAGAGAGCAGCCATTAAAATAGAGCTGGTTTGAAAAACTGTTTTGTGGAATGGACGGAAATTACTGCATTAGTCAGATCAAATGCAGTTATTCGCGTCAACCAACACAGTGCAATGTTGAAAACTGCCGTCTAGGTCACACTGCATTATTGATCTGCTTCTCTTACTGACTCAACACTAAACATTGTTATTGTTATGTATTGATAAAAATACATCTGTCTTTAAGTATTTGCAACTCTATAATCAAGATAATGCTATATCCATTTAGTTTATCCAAAAATTGGCCCTTAAGGTCAGTAATTAGTTAAGGCGAATTGGTACCATAACGGAAAATCCCCATCTTGGGATCCGTTTACTAAAACTACCATAAAGCTTTATGGATGCGTGGGGTTTTATTATTAAACAAATTTTCATTCATTTGTATGTTTAATTAATGTTAAATGTCGATTAAATAAAATGTTGGATATTTTAAAACAAAACTAAAGGGCTTGAAATAAACAGTTTAAGTTATTATTATTAAATAATAGTAATTTATAAGGAAGGCGTCATAAAATTATTAAAAATAAATATCCTTATCTTAAAAGCTAGACATTATAATTTTTTTCATACAAAATACTTAGCAGTAATTCACTAACACGAGCAATAATATGTTTCCCAGAGGCAGTATTACACAGTTATTAGAAAAGAAAATTTTCTCTACGATGTGTGAGTTTAATACGTTTGTAGGCTGTTAACAAAATGAAGATCTCACAGTTAGCAGGTAACCTTTACTACACCGGAAGGTGGATCACACAACAAAATTGCTTTGTTGGTGGTGACAACGGGCAGGACAGGTATTAACCCGTCACGGCTATTTAGCAGAAGTGGTTCCGATAACCGAGGAATTTATGGTTAGAGAGAATCAAATTATTATCTTGGTTCAGCTTACTATTTTGTGTTTTAATGTTTATTTATGGCACTACATTTATAAGAAAATATTATGAAAATTAGTACTTAGCAGTGAATAAATAGATTTATATTGTTGTCAAAATCTTTTTGTTTTCTTTTCTTAAGTATGAAAGTCAACTTTAAAACACTCACATATGTATTTCTTCTATACTTACGAAAATTGATAGCTTTGCGCACATTTTCGGGTAAAAAGTTTTAAAACTCTTAAATATGTGTGAGTGATTATAGTTTTAACAGATTATATTTACGATCACTAGTTTAGAACTATATTAGTATAGGCTTAAAAGTCCAGTTTCTGTTGACAATGCGACCCATTCACCATCGTGAAGGATCTCCGTCGTCTTCAAAATTATGCTAGTGGTGTAAGATAAGCAGATTCAGTGAACAGAAACCACATTCAAAGTATAATTTCGATGTCGTGTGCACAGTTATCAATTATGGGGATATTAACATTTAATGTTAGAGTAAGTTTCGGTGGTGACATACAAGCAACTATTATTTTATATAGTAACAATATTATACAGCTTTACTGCATTTAAAAATCCATTGGTACTTATGTGCATTTTCAATACACCCTTCACGAAAAAGCCAGGAACGTTGGTTTGACGTAAAATTTCACAAAGTTTGAAGCACTCTTTTTATTTATCCATTACATTCCAAAACGACTAATTAAAGCACTGAATTGATCCAATATAAATAGTTCACTGCTTGATTGGTGATGCAGAATTTCAAATAAGAAACAATATAGTACCAAAAAACTAAATGGACATATTCGTAACCAGTGTGCAAAACCTTTATCCAGATTACTGTTACAGATTGTTTAAAAATGAGAGTCACTGAACAAAGGCAGGCAAAGTTCCGTGATCTTACTTAGCCGTTCGCTCTGTGTTACTTGTCCTAGGATGTTTTACAATCATTTATTACATTCCTTTGCACGAAAAGTAAACAAAGGAATGAATCTTCCCTCTGCTATCTCGAGTATTACTAAGTAATTACTAATTATTGTTATACATAATTAAAATTGCTACACAATCCACATTTGTTTCATGTAATAAATTAATTTTAAATTTATTATATGAAACAAATGTTGCGTAACGCTTTTAACATATACATCAGTATCATTTAGTGAGTTTTATAACTCATTTCTGGATTTCAGGGACTGTATTTATCATACAAAACTTTAATAACCTAGGGGTATTTGGTTATGAGCCAATGCAGCAGACTATTTGACAAAGTATTTAATGATGGGCGCGTTTAAAAGGCCTTGAAGTTTGATCTACATTGGTTATATGTACAGATAGGAACAACAAAAACATTTAAAAAACTTTTCTATCGAAATGTCTGTAGACATGTTGAAAATGTGATAAACTAATGATACAACCATTATTGACTGAGTAATGGATGCAGTCTAACCAAGTCTTCATATTAAAGAAATTTAATGCATCAATACTTTTCGTATTTATCACCAACAAAATGTGTAAAGTAGATTGCACTTAAAACACACCAATCTTTATCCAGTTTATACGTGATAAATATCCCCAATACAAAGTTCGTGTCAGCCGGAACGCCATGGAAATTGGGAGTTTTTGGATGAATGCACGGAAATTGGACACGATCGTTCGACTTATTGAATGGGTTGAGCTGCCCGTATTTACAGCTGGTGTAGCGTGGTAATAAGATTTCATCATACGAGTGGGCCTTAACCTCTTATGGGCGGGTGTTGCGATTTTTGAAACAAACCGAATTTAATTTTTTTTCTCCATGAAAACTATTTTTTATTGGTCTGTGGACTGTTGTTACAGTTTCACAACAAACCGGTGGGAAATTTTGTGATAATGTAGTGGCAGAACTGCTGAGTTGAAGCTGTTTATAAGCCATTTTGTTAGTTGGTGGCACAGTTTTCAGAAATAAGCCCGGTTACTGGATTTTAACTGTTTTTTATTTCTCAAAAAAGGTAAGTCACAGGCATTAGAAAAAATACTGTCAGTGTTATTAGTTCATAAGCTACAGATTAGTCTAGTTGATTAATGTTTTCCACCTGATTAAGGTAGTTTTATAACCTAAAATAGGTTTGTTCTTTTTTTGCAACAACAGGCCATAACGGAATATTGGTTTGTTCTTTTTTTGCAACAACAGGCCATAAAGGAAAATGAAGCCAATAGAAAACATATTTCCACATTTATTTGTTTATCTCATTATTTACTAAATTAGTGATATTGAGCATGGAGTAATTCACTTGTGTTTTTTTTAGATGCGTCGATCGAAGAGGATTCTAGCTGACATACCTGACCTGGGACTGTTGCCTCCAGAATCAAGTGAAGAGAGCGAAGCAGACGATAGTGATGCTGACCCCGACTACGACCCAAATACAGTTGGAATGACTAGGTTGCAAAGAATTCTAGCTGCTCGGGAGCAAAGTGGTAGGCTTTAGGTTATATACAGCCTATCTAAGCAAGTGTGCTCGTGAGTGTGTGTTGTGTGTGGCTGAAAGGGGAGGATTGTAAGTTGGGTAAATAAACAGCATGACATCAAGACCAAAGTTTGTTCTGGAATAATAAATATTGTAACCTATAATAATTATTATTTATGCAATAATAATTTTGTAACCTATTGATTTCTACAGGTAAATATAGGCCTACACAAGGAGGCCTAACTTTTGCATGTTTATCTGCAGAATATTGTTTATGTTCCAGATGATGACTCACGTGAGGACGAAACTGCGAATAAACCAGAAAAAGGAGAGATACGTCAGGAAGAAAATGACGAAGAAGCACACCCTGAGGAGCCTGCTGTCGAAGATGCCCCTGTTACACCCCTTCCACTGTGGACAGATGTCGCTCCAGAAGATAGTGAAAAAGAGGTATCTGCATGGCTAGGTGCCCTCCCAAACCCTGACGAATTTGAAATTGATACACCAATTGAGTACTTCAAATACTTTTTTTACGAAGATCTTTTGAATACCATTACAGATCAGTCTAACCTGTCTGCTATACAGATAAACCCTAACAAACCCCTGATTTTGACAACTCCAGAGCTAGAGCAATATCTAGGTGTTTGTATTTTGATGTCGATTTGCAATCTTCCTAGAGCCAGTATGTACTGGGCTAAGAGTACTAGGATAGATAAAATTGCAAATGTGATCAGCAGGGACCGCTGGAAGGAAATTAAATCAAAATTGCACTGCAACGACAACTCGAAACTGAGAAGAGATGATCCCAACCGTGATAGGCTGTTTAAAATCCGGCCCTTAGTTGACTCATTGCAGGAAAAATTTAGGAACCTACCTGAAAGTGAGTTTCTTTGCATCGATGAACAAATAGTCCCGTTCAAGGGAAAATCCGGTCTGAAGCAGTACAACCCAAAAAACCCAAAAAAATGGGGTTTCAAAATTTTTGTTTTGTGCGACACTTCTGGTTTGGTTTATGATTTTGAAATCTACTGTGGTAAAATACAGCCTGTTGCTGGGTTCCCTGATATTGGTGCGAGTTCAAATATTGTACTAAAGCTTGTTGACTCAGTACCTAGAAATATGAACCACAAATTGTTTTTCGACAATTGGTTTTCTTCCTTGCCTCTCTTTGTTGAGCTCAAACAAATTAGCATTGAATCATTAGGCACAGTAAGGAGTGACCGATTCAAAGGCCTGAACTTCCCTAGTGACAAAGACATGAAACATGATTTTGGTAGAGGCTCTGTTCTTGAAAAAAGTCATGTGACAAACACCGATGTAGAAATCAGAGCTGTAAAGTGGATGGACAATAGGGGTGTGATATTAGTCTCATCATTTGAATCCGCTCAGCCCCTCACAAATGTCAAAAGGTTTGACAAAAAAGTAAAGAAGGAAATACTTGTTCCTTGTCCAAAAGCTGTGATTACATATAACAAATTTATGGGCGGAGTAGATCTGCTTGACGGTCTTGTAGCATACTATCGGATTTCCACCAAACCTAAAAAGTACTACATGAAAATGGTGCATCACTTTGTGGACATGGGCGTTGTCAATGCCTGGCTTGTGTACCGCCGTGATTGTTCACAAAAAAACTATCCGAAAAAAGAAATAAAAGACCTGCTGGAATTTAGGTCCGATGTTGCTGCAGCTCTATGCAGCCAGGGAAAGCAGCAAGCACGGAAAAGGGGAAGGCCTTCCCTTGAAGACCAAGAGGAAGCTGCATATGAAGAAAAAAAGAAGAAGGGTCCAGCCAAAGCTCCGCCTGAGGTCAACGTCAGGAAAGATGGTTTAGGCCATTGGCCTGTTGTAGCTGAAGACCGACAACGGCGTAAAAAAAGTGGTTGCAAGGGAATAACTACTGTAACATGCAACAAATGCCAAGTGCCAAGTGCATCTTTGTCTTACCAAAAACAGAAACTGTTTTAGTTCTTCCTTTCATGGAGTGTAATTTGTTTGTCGAAAGTATTCTTTTTGTTCCTTGTATCAATACACATACTGATTTTTTTTTTCATTTCTATTAGTCATTACTTTGTAATTTGAAAATAAAAAAATAAATTTTCAAAGAAACTGTTGTCTCTTTTATTAGTCACCCTGGTTTTCTTTTGTGGCCTGTTGTTGCATTATCGCAACGCACCCCTAAAACTGTTATTATTGCAGATACAAATTAAAAAAAAAATTCCATGTTATTTGAGGTGCAAACAACTTATTTTTATGTAAACATAATTTTTTTCTTGTTGATAATATAATTCAGGCCATAAGAGGTTAAGTTCTATCGAATGGAACACAACGAGTTATGTAATTCTCAATATGTGCGAACGATCTCAGTTTATAAATTGATTATGTTTAAAGAATTTTAGTGTTCTCTATTTTGCGGATGTGTTAATTAATTTTTGATTGTGTAATTAGGTTTATCTGTTAAAGGTGTTTGGCAATTAATCTTAGCGTATTTCAACACCAAGATTTGGTAATCTCATTAAAAATATAAATTGAATATGTGGAGGCTAGAGTTATATGATACTAATCACATATTTATTTCCTATATGCTATATATTGCTGCTAATTTACACTATCCAGTACCTAATATTTTATTACAATTTGTACAAGTTTATATGAATTTATTGTGTTATTGTTGATTTAAACCCCGCCAGTTAAGCTTAATAAAAAAGAATTATTGATTTTAAGGAAACAATTCATAACTATAAAGTCTTAAAAGATAGCCACGTAATACATAATGTTAAATACAACACTTTGATATTATTGGAAAAATATAATAAAGGATTATTGTCAGTTTCATTTAAATAAACCAGGAACTGTTACTGCCATTTTGAACCACTCACACACTTTAAAAGGAATTATTTTAATCTGAAAATGTTGATAACCACATTGATTCTCCTTGAAATAATATTCTAAATTAACATTTACTTAATATGAACCCAATTTATAATAAATACCTGCCACCAGGTTCAGCAAAGATACACAGTATGCTGGACTACATTTAAATTGACCTGTTAGAAAAATGCTAGAAATAGTTAAGCTAGAATAACATTTTAAGATTTGAAGTTTAACGAATACAAACATAAAACTAGTAGAGGTTTAACAGGGAGACATGTAAACGGCGCTAACTTTGCTGTTTTAATAATCGATGTTACACATCATATTCATCAACGCCAAAATCACTAGGTCATTTTATTTGCTTTGAAGTTTTTGTAAAGATAACTGAGAGAAAAGTACTATTTTTATAAATTATATTAGTTGTGATAATTCTGAACATTTTCTGCGTATTTTTGTTAATAACGACTGCTTTTGCGTAAACCACAAGGAAGTAAAATATGTTCGCGTGAACTCGAAGGAGAGGAAGCAATCAAGTTTTTATGAACTGTGCGTTATTAAAGTAATTACATGATCGGTTACCTAAAGTACACAAACTCTTATAGTATCCTGTTTTGAGTTTTACATGAATATAATTCTTTTAAAAAATAAACTCCCATCTTATTCATAAATATTAGTTTCTAAAATTTTACCTAGTTATATATTGTTTTCATAGTAAGTAGTTGTATTTATTTCAGACACAGGAATAGTTGTGCAAAATAATATTTTTAATGTATTGAAAATAATAATAATAAAAGAAAAGTATTATTCTAATAAGTGTAGCAAGCAAATAAAATTATATGCCCCACTCCGCTTTATTTGTATCTAATTATATTATATCTAATTAATATTCTTTTCAAAAAAGGTCTGTGCTAAGAAAGGTGTTTGTTGCCCCACACTTTCTTATTCTATTCACTTCTAGTCGAGAACTCCCACAAAATATCCCTTCTTGCTGAAATTGCTTTCTTACAACAGCAAACGCTTTCATTTCCTGAGTAAACCTGGATCTTTTTGCACTTTTCTGATATGGTGTTATTAATCTCTACTATGAAAAGAAACGAAAGATTTGGATACTAAACTAACATAAATTATATTATTTATTATTAAAAGTAATATGATAGTTATAATTGAGCACAAAATAAATATTTAAATAAGTAAAATTGTTGGATTGACACAGAAAAATGTTAAGAGAAATATTCTAAAAAAATCAGTATGAATTAGTCATTCAATCCGCTCATAACCACACTGATATAGAAACGATATCTGTTTATTAATTTGCGTATGTATTTGAACAATATATTAAAATTGTGAAACTAAATGTTTTAACTGTTTATGTCTAAGGATATGGCAACAAATCGAATATATATATATATATATATATGTGTGTGTGGTGTGTGTGTGTGTGTGTGTGTGTGTGTGTGTGTGTGTGTGTGTGTGTGTGTGTGTGTGTGTGTGTGTGTGTGTGTGTGTAATACATATTATAATGTTTTGATATGATCTGGCAAAAGTCATATCAAATATATCGTATTCTTGATATATATATATATATACATACACACAGGATCTAACAAAACAGTTGATTCTAAGCTAAAAGTGAACAAATTTTTTCTACTTCGTTTAGCAGCTATACGCCATTTTCTGTTTTTCATTCAAACAATTTTATCTTTACGATTGTGTGACGTGTACTTTTCTGTTTTACCTGAGCAATTGTTATGTAGAACTGATCACTCTACATAACGAAATTTTTTACATCCAAATGAAGAAGCGCGCATTCATTGTTGCTGCAATAACAGAACGGTCACTGATTAGACGCCAATCAGCTGTTCAAATAAAGGAGTTAGGCTAAGGTGAGCCATTACCATGCCATTGATATTTTGTCGCTTGCGTATGTCAGTTAGTAAAATTTCAGTATAATAATTTTGTCTTTACAGAATTAAATATCTACGGTAAACTAAGCCTTGGGCCTCGTAGTAAGATTGTCAAGTCCTATCGATAAACGTAGGAAATTAATACGTTATCTGTAATAAATTAATACTAATCTAGTCTTTTAATAGTTCACGGAGATAAATAGTTGTAAATACGTGTTCATAGTGTCAAATACTGTAACCACATATTGTTTCTGTAAATTGTACATAATTAGGCCGAGATATTATCTCGTAACAATTGCATCGTCTCTCATAAATTTCCTTACTAAACTTGTTAACTGTTCTATAAATAATTGAATCGGTAACTTTATGTCCTAATGTTTGTATATTATTTAGTTTTACTCAGAATAATGTAAAGGCAGTTGTCATGAAATTTATACCTACCATTGCCGTGAAAGTGCATACATTAATGCATTATGTTAATACTTCAATACACTTTACTATAATTATTGGAATTAATTAGTTTAAGTAAGAACAAACGTAATTAATTTTTCTGTGTCAGAATAATTATGCTTTGTGTTTAAGACCAATATTGTATATCATTGTAATTGGCAGATTCTGCGCTTTTTTAATGTACTTATGTTTATACATTAAACGTTTCTTTACATTTTACTGGCCGCTGTAAGCTAAATACGAGTATGTTAGACACACCAACAATAGTGACAGATGTTGCTGTTTTAGTCAGCTGGTTTCTTTTAAGTTAAGTTTGACATTGTTTTCATGATTGAATATAAGTAGTGTTTACTGATTTCAATGAGCCGCAGAAAATGAATAAAACTGACTTTATGAAGTTAAAGTTTCAATATGGGATTGCACGGACGATACAATCGACGGCTCGTGTGTGTGTTTTGGGTCCGCCCAGTTGGTGAGTAGACTTTACACTACTTATTCCATCGTGCTCCCCTGGGAGGTCGGACTAACTCCGTCAATGTCATTGTGGAGCCTCTACCTATCGGACTAGGCCTGAATAACTGCATCAGGGTGGATCCAGTTCCGAACTTTGACAAATGGGACTCAACTTAATTTAATGTTTAGCCATTATGTATTCATGTGAATTATTGTTTTGTAATTTTGTAGTTCAGGAATATGGTCATCATGATTTTGGCAACTGTAATTTTGTATTAGTAATCGGAGCGCTCTTACCGTAATAATTTTTCGTATTTTTATTTCAATTGGCCAACGAGTTAAGTTTAAGTTAAGTTAAATATATATTTGTTTATTTAGTTTAAGACCTTAGCACTGTGAGAGAAATAGGCAATACAGAATGAAATACGTGAAATATTGGTTTTAATTTCTAATTGCCTGATATTTAATTAGAGACCTTGCAACTTACTATTAGAAAATAATCAACCGAAATCTGTGGCTAATTTAAGTACCTAAGTGTCGTAAACCTAATAGTTCTTGCGTGCATGGTAGTGGTCTCGATTGAGCATACCTGAGGGCAGGAAACTGTTCCTTGTTGGAGACCTGCGACTATCACACCCCATCAACAAGGTGGCGCCCTTATTACCGAGCAAACCGTAACCATCTGGGTATCCGTCAATCTTAGTAGTCCTCTGTCACTGCGCAAGAACTTGGTTGTCCTGGCGCTCTACCAATACTCACGCCCTTGTCCACTGAGCGAGGCCGACAATATTGCTAACCCGCGAGGAGGGGTGGCAAACTGGCGCCCAACGCGGGGCCCCTTGTGTTAGCACCTGACTTTCACAGAATATAAAATTGTATTGAACTTGTAGTGTAAATATTTTTGAAAGATAGTATTTAGTACTTTTGTTGTTTGTTAGTATTGGGAAACACTGGTAATGTCTTGTTAATGGTTATGTGTTAAATTTTGCTAGTGTTCATGATCTTAAGTTAAATATTGGAAAAATACCTCTTTGCGAAACATAAAATAAATAATTTTGTTTTGGATTTGAACTTTCCCCGGTATGACAAACTGAGGATGATGTGAACTTACATAATCGTTGGTTGCATTCTAGTGTTGTTATTTGGTTGGAAAGAACTGCATTTTTAGGATTGGCTAAAATTAGTGCGAGGTGATATTTCCATGTGGGCTGTATGAATTATTCTGGTTATCTGGTGAATTTTTAGTATCCTACCTCACGATGAATGCGTATCATCTTCGTAAGACTGAGGTTATCTACGAACTTAAAATTAGGAATGTTGATACCGATGGCAACGCTAATGAACTGAGGAAGCGTCTGACTCAATGTTTTTCGGCTGATACCCAGGTTGATGAAACCGTTGTAAACTCTTTGGATGCCGATGCGGAATTGGAGGAATGCGAAGGGAAGTACCAGGACTTATCTTCGCTAGTGACTGATTACGAAGGCACGAATAATGACAACGAGTTTCATCGTATTGTGGCTCGTCTTTGGCATTTGTATCACCGAGTGGAGAGAATTCCGATTGGGCCATCTTCTGATAGTGAGCAATCGGAAAGTAAGGAAAAGTTGCTGAGTAGAAGTAAGGAGCTATTGGATTCTTTTAGAGGGACTTCTGATTCGAAGAACCAACCGGATCCCAGGACATCGGCAGGTGGTTTTCAACAGCTTCAAAGACCAGAGGATGGAGCGCAAGAAACTAATTTTGAACTGCCCAAAACTTTAGAGTTGGCATTTAAACCAAATAAAACCACTGAAGACGACGAGAACCTGGCGACAGAAAGGAAACTTCTAGAGGAATGGCGGAATAGGGAAGAAAGAAAACTACAACAGGAAAGGCGTCACCAAGAGGAATGGCTCCAAAAGGAAGAGAGAAAACTACAAGAAGAAAGAAGAAAACAGAAGGCAAGATGGAAACAAGAAGAAGGACGACTGCAAGAAGCCCGAAGACAGCAAGAAGAGAAATGGAAGTTAGAAGAACTGCGACTTCGAGGACCTCAGCAGAGAACAGAAGAAAGAATCCCGCAAGAGGATTTGAGAGGTCAAGAAAGAAGAGGACCTCCAGAGGACGACTACCTTCCCAGATTTTCACTAACTCGAAACGACACAGGCGCTAGTTCCCGGCCCAGATATGTCCCAGTCTACAAGTGGGGGCTAAAGTTTGACAACTCCGGACCAAGTATCGCTGCATTTCTTGAGAGAGTAGAAGAACTTCGTCGGGCAAGAGGAGTCACACATCAAGAGCTATATGAGTCTGCGGTTGATTTATTTGCCGGATCAGCGCTTGTCTGGTACCGTGCTGCGTCTATTCGGATTCAGTCATGGCATCAGTTGACGAGGGAGCTCAAAGAAGTCTTTCAGCCTGCGGATTATGACATAAGACTTCATCAGGAAATCTTTAACCGGCTGCAGGGAGATAATGAGCCGATAGATCTGTATATAGCCGCTATGGAGGGTTTATATGGAAGATTAGCAGTAGCTGTTCCTGAACCTACTCGCTTAGCACAGATCTATAATAACCTGCACCCTCAGCTGCAAGATCGATTGGCACTTTGCAGCATTCAAACTCTTGAACAGTTGAGATCCATGGGACGTAGAGCCGAAGCGGGCCGACTAAGTATGGTTAGAATAAGGCCCGCAACTACAAGGGAAAATACCCTTGAACCGGACCTTGCTTATCACGATCAGAACCACCCACGAAAACCTTTATCCGGACGTGTGGCCAGCGTACAGTCTGCAACTTCAGACCGCCAGGACCCTGTCTGCTGGAATTGTGGAGATAAGGGCCACCGCTTCAGGTTTTGTAGTAAACCAAACCGAAGGTTTTGTTTTGGTTGTGGAAAGGAGGACGTATTTAAACGAGACTGTGTAAAATGCAGCTCAAAAAACGGGCAAGGCAAGGGGTCAGAAAGGAAGTAGGTGGTTCTGGTTCCTTGGATACTGAGACCATCCCGGCCATAAACTATGTCATTCATAGCCAACAAGAAGACCATAGGCCTTATTTGAAAGTGAGGGTGTTTGGCCGTGAAGTTACCGCCCTCTTAGACTCGGGAGCTTCCCAAACGTTTTTAGGTGGACATGGAATGTGGATTTTGAATCAGTTTCCCACTCGCTTTCAGAGTGCCAGTGGACGTTTTGTAGAAACAGCCGACTCAACACGCCATGAGGTCCAGGGCTTTGTCAATCTACCCATCACTTTACAGGGCCGTACTAAAAGTCTAAAGGTTTGCGTTGTACCATCACTGCAGCATACCTTAATCCTAGGCATCGACTTCTGGGAAATAATGCACATTGTTGCGGATATGCGCAATCGGAAGTGGGACTTTGCAACGAAGAGTGTGGATTTATTTTGTGGTTATGTTGAGGGAATCACATCGGAAGACAATCTAACTCTAGCAGAGAGAAAACGGCTACAAGATCTTCTCGAGGAGCATTTCGAGGATGAGCCATCAACATTGGGTATAACAGACCGTGTGAAGCACGTCATCGACACTGGGGGTGTGCCACCAATCAAACAGCGGTACTACAATGTATCCCCTGCTCGTCAAAAACTCATCAATGAGGAGCTAGACCGCATGTTGCAGTTAGGGGTTGTAGAGCCTTCACAAAGCGCCTGGTCCTCGCCAATTATGTTACTGGATAAACCTGATGGCAGTAAAAGGTTTGTTGTGGACTTCAGGGCGGTGAATGCAGTGAGCCGAAAGGACGCCTACCCTCTATCACAGGTGACCGCTATCCTGGATAGACTGAGGGACGCTCGATTCTTATCTAGCCTGGACATTAAGAGCGCCTATTGGCAAATTGAACTAGACGAGGCAAGTAAGGAGAAGACCGCGTTTGCAATACCGGGTCGTGGCTTATAACAGTTCGTCACGATGCCCTTTGGTCTGTGCGGAGCTCCCGCAACATGGCAGCGCTTCGTTGACACAGTCTTGGGACCAGAGCTGGAGCCGAATGTCTTCGTCTATCTAGACGACATTATAGTTGTGACATCTACATTTGAGTCCCATCTGAAAACCTTGAAAGAGATATTTAGAAGAGTTCGTGAAGCAAAGCTCACCCTCAATAGAGAAAAGTGCAAGTTTCGCAGGAGAGAACTGAAGTACCTGGGCTACATTGTCAGTGAGGAGGGTTTGTGAGTCGACCCTGAAAAGGTAAAGGCGATTGTGGATATCCCAATCCCCCGGAACCAAAAGGAGGTTCGTCAATTTACTGGAATGGCCTCGTGGTACAGACGCTTCATTCCCAACTTCGCGTCACGTATGACTCCTTTGACTTCCTTACTGAAACGGAGAAATCAGTTCGAATGGACTCCAGAAGCCGAGATGGCCTTCCAGGACGTAAAATCCTGCCTGATTAGCGCTCCAATATTATCCTGTCCAGACTTTTCGAAGCCTTTCACAATCTCCTGTGACGCCTCAGGCGTGGGGATCGGCGCTGTTCTTAGCCAAGACAGTGAGCAAGGAGAAAGTGTTGTTGCCTATGCCAGCCGCACATTAACTCGGCAAGAGCAGAACTTCTCGGCCACTGAAAGGGAGTGCCTTGCGGTGATCTTTGCTGTGGAGAAATTCCGGCCTTACGTGGAAGGAACCAGGTTCACGTTCGTGACAGACCACTATAGTTTGCTTTGGCTAAGTAACTTGAAGGACCCGACAGGACGTCTGGCTCGTTGGGCTTTGCGATTGCAGCCCTATGATTTTCACCTAGTACACCGTAAGGGGCAGGAGAACGTTGTGCCAGATCTTCTCTCTCGGACCACTCCACCGATATCGACTGAACCCTCTCATCCAGATGTGATTCATTGTGACTTGATTGAGATACCAGCTACAATACAGGACCAGTGGTACAAAGGAATGTTGCACAAGGTTAAAATGGACCCTCAAAAATATTGTCAGTGGCGAACTCAGGAGGAGAAACTGTGGAAGAATGTGAGCACCCTGGAACTCTCGTTTCACCAGGATAACTGGAGATTGGTACTTCCAAAAGATCTCAGATCCCAGGCCTTGTTCGAATGCCACGATACTCCAACTGCTGGACATCAAGGTATGTCAAAGACCTATAAACGTATCCAACAGCTGTACTATTGGCCAAAAAATGCGGAAGGATGTAGCCACTTATGTAAGTACGACCAACAACTCCCTGCGGGCGTTATGGGCAGCAGACGTGCAGTTGATTCTCCATGGCAGATGATCGCTGCAGACCTGATTGGCCCTCTGCCACGATCAGTAAGAGGCTTTAAGTACCTGTTGGTTATTACTGACACGTTTACTAAGTACTCAGTCCTACGACCTCTCCGAGCTGCTACGGCAAGGCTCGTGTCTCAACACCTGGAAGAGGACATCTTTATGGTTTACGGAGTACCACGGTACTTCATATGTGATAACGGGTCTGAGTTCATCGGGAAACCAGTGAAGGACCTTGCCAAACAGTACAATGTCAAGATACTACTGAACGCAAGTCGACACCCACAGGCGAACCCGGCAGAGAGGGTTAATCGGGATATCGTTGCTATGTTGCGAGCTTATGTAACAGACAACCACCGGGAATGGGACAAATTCATTCCAAAAATAGGTTTTGCACTCCGCACCGCGCATCATGAGGTGACACAGCATTCACCCGCGTTTTTGAACTTTGGGCGAGAACTCGCTACGTCGGGAGACGGATATGAAGTTCTTAACGATGGTTCGGGTGTACCCTCTACTGAGGATTGTGGTCCCTTTAGTGAGAAACTACGAGAGCTTAAGGACATATTCCAAGAGGTTTCAGAGAGACTGAAAACAGCCCATGAAAAAAATGCTAAACGCTATAACCTGCGCAGACGACCTGTGACTTATAGAGTGGGAGACGTCGTCTTGAAAAGAAACTTTGTACAGTCTGATGCTACTAACTACTTTGCAGCCAAACTAGCACCACGCTATGTTTGGACCCTACGTAATAGTTGAACAGGTATCTCCTCTGATCTATAAGCTGGCGGACATGGACGGCAAGAAGATAGGCCAGTGGCATGTGTCGGACTTTAAGAAATTTCGGCAGTGAAGAAAATTTGGGAAATTTTCTGCCGGATGGGGGGTGTTTGTGACGTGTACTTTTCTGTTTTACCTGAGCAATTGTTATGTAGAACTGATCACTCTACATAACGAAATTTTACATCCAAATGAAGAAGCGCGCATTCATTGTTGCTGCAATAACAGAACGGTCACTGATTAGACGCCAATCAGCTGTTCAAATAAAGGAGTTAGGCTAAGGTGAGCCATTACCATGCCATTGATATTTTGTCGCTTGCGTATGTCAGTTAGTAAAATTTCAGTATAATAATTTTGTCTTTACAGAATTAAATATCTACGGTAAACTAAGCCTTGGGCCTCGTAGTAAGATTGTCAAGTCCTGTCGATAAACGTAGGAAATTAATACGTTATCTGTAATAAATTAATACTAATCTAGTCTTTTAATAGTTCACGGAGATAAAATAGTTGTAAATACGTGTTCATAGTGTCAAATACTGTAACCACATATTGTTTCTGTAAATTGTACATAATTAGGCCGAGATATTATCTCGTAACAATTGCATCGTCTCTCATAAATTTCCTTACTAAACTTGTTAACTGTTCTATAAATAATTAAATCGGTAACTTTATGTCCTAATGTTTGTATATTATTTAGTTTTACTCAGAATAATGTAAAGGCAGTTGTCATGAAAATTTATACCTACCATTGCCGAGAAAGTGCATACATTAATGCATTATGTTAATACTTCAATACACTTTACTATAATTATTGGAATTAATTAGTTTAAGTAAGAACAAACGTAATTAATTTTTCTGTGTCAGAATAATTATGCTTTGTGTTTAAGACCAATATTGTATATCATTGTAATTGGCAGATTCTGCGCTTTTTTAATGTACTTATGTTTATACATTAAACGTTTCTTTACATTTTACTGGCCGCTGTAAGCTAAATACGAGTATGTTAGACACACCAACAATAGTGACAGTTGTTGCTGTTTTAGTCAGCTGGTTTCTTTTAAGTTAAGTTTGACATTGTTTTCATGATTGAATATATGTAGTGTTTTCTGATTTTAATGAGCCGCAGAAAATGAATAAAACTGACTTTATGAAGTTAAAGTTTCAATATGGGATTGCACGGACGATACAATCGACGGCTCGTGTGTGTGTTTTGGGTCCGCCCAGTTGGTGAGTAGACTTTACACTACTTATTCCATCGTGCTCCCCTGGGAGGTCGGACTAACTCCGTCAATGTCATTGTGGAGCCTCTACCTATCGGACTAGTCCTGAATAACTGCATCAGGGTGGATCCAGTTCCGAACTTTGACAAATGGGACTCAACTTAATTTAATGTCTAGCCATTATGTATTCATGTGAATTATTGTTTTGTAATTTTGTAGTTCAGGAATATGGTCATCATGATTTTGGCAACTGTAATTTTGTATTAGCAATCGGAGCGCTCCTACCGTAAATAATTTTTCGTATTTTTTATTTCAATTGGCCAATCGAGTTAAGTTTAAGTTAAGTTAAATATATATTTGTTTATTTAGTTTAAGACCTTAGCACTGGTGAGAGAAATAGGCAATTCAGAATGAAAATACGTGAAATATTGGTTTTAATTTCTAATTGCCTGATATTTAATTAGAGACCTTGCAACTTACTATTAGAAAATAATCAACCGAAATCTGTGGCTAATTTAAGTACCTAAGGCTTAGTGTCGTAAACCTAATAGTTCTTGTGTGCATGGTAGTGGTCTCGATTGAGCATACCTGAGGGCAGGAAACTGTTCCTTGTTGGAGACCTGCGACTATCACACCCCATCAACAAGGTGGCGCCCTTATTACCGAGCAAACCGTAACCATCTGGGTATCCGTCAATCTTAGTAGTCCTCTGTCACTGCGCAAGAACTTGGTTGTCCTGGCGCTCTACCAATACTCACGCCCTTCTCCACTGAGCGAGGCCGACAATATTGCTAACCCGCGAGGAGGGGTGGCAATTGTCACAACACTTGGTAAACGCGTCCATTTCAGAAGTTACTGTATCAGAACAAATATTTTTAAATAAGTTTTAATATTTTCAAAATGGCGGCCATTTAATGTCTTTTTATGAAATATGTAAGGAACCACTGTTTTTATCTAAATTTTATACGACAAAAAAGATGTTTAATAATTTTTCCCACCTCATTTATAAATCTCTGTTAAGAAATAACGATGTTTAGGAAGGATTTGTATTACACATGCAAACTAAATGCCCCATAGTTTGACAGTATTTTATCAGCTATTATTTAAATCAGTTGTTATTGTAAACTAAAATGCAACAATGAAACTGACTATTGAACTTTTAAACATCTAATAAAAGAAAACATAACCAAATTAACACGTTTATAAGATCAGTTTGCAAATTGGTACTGTTCGAAAAACATGTATTATATTCAAGAGATGACGGACATGCATATGATGTATGGCCTTGCAAATTGCAATCGTGCTGATGCTCGTCGTGTGTATGAAACATAGGTTTCCAAATATAAATATTTACTAAATGAGAAAATATTTTTAAGACTTCATGATCGTCGGCCTCCAAACCACTAGAAATATTGGACGTAGAAGGGCGAGTGTTGGAAGCAATTGAGCAATACCCTCAACCACCACAGAGATCGCGCCAGTAGTAAGAGGTGTTGACCGCATGTCTGTTAAGCGGATTTTGAAAAGCCAACAACTGCATCCATATCACATTCAAAGAGTCTAGCTGCTTCGATTAAAATCTAAAATATTGTCGTTCTTATAGATAAAACAAATAAATACAAAAAGAAAAGGATTAAAAATGTTGAAAACAAATTCTACTTTGCCCAATAAATTCGGTTGTCGTAACTACGTTGGCTAAATATAATCAAGGTCCTTGTTTAAAACTCATTACTGATGGCGTGAGATTTTAAAGGATTACAACATGGTGCATATTTGCCACCCAACACCAAAGTGACGTGCTTTAATAATGCGGCTAAATTGGATATGACCTTACACAACTGGTAAAATTGAATCTAAGTTATTCGATCTCTTAGGCAAATCAAGGAAAAAGACTACTTGATAAAAAGGATAATATTGCTGTGAATTGCTGGGGTGATATTAAGTACGAGTATTTAAGTCAGGTTATAAAAGATGTTTAGTTTTAATTTATTGATATTGTTATTTAATTAAGCATTTTAAGTTTAATCAATGAGCGAGCGAGAGGGATCAGCTGTTATCCCTTCACTACCAATTTCTAAATTTATCACGTGCCCACACCGCTTCCCAGTAGGGCTGCATTTCTTGTACTGAAATGGTCGCTGTTGCTATCTCTCCTCTAAATTACTAAATGTGTCTTCTACACAGATTTACGTCGCCCTCTCTAGCTCACCATTCTCCTTAGTATTTTTCCTATTTCTTATCCC
>NW_025779109.1:0-61629 GCF_021130785.1 Homalodisca vitripennis | reverse complement strand
ACTCAGCAGTCTTTTTTAAGGAGAGGCCGATCCCTCTTCAAGCTTTATTCTGTCCATCCTCATGGGCTAGTGGACTGTGCGAGGATCTTATGAAAAAGAATAAAGGGGAGTGTCGATACAGTACAAGATCGATAGTCCTGATAAAAATTGCTTCGGTCACAGGACAGGATCTGAACCTATGCTATCTCTAACTCAGACCCAAAGTCCAACGTCTTAGACCGCTCAGCCATCGGTACATCCAGTGATCCTGTTTTACAAGTCTTGGACACCAGTGGGATGTGTTTTAAAAAACTACTGATTTCAAGTGACCCCATAAAAAAGTCTAAGGGTGTTAAGTCTGGACACCTTACCGGGCACTCAATTGTTCCTCTTCTACCGATCCAGTGATCCGAGTAGTGTGCATCTAGCCAATGTCGCCCAGGAAGAGCGTAATTTGGAGGAGCTCCATCTTTTTGAAAGTAAAACATATCGACATCTAAATTTAACTGGCGTACTTTATTTACTTGGTTTTCAAGTGTTTCCACGATAAGAGGGTCAATAGTGTTTTTCTAGCAAAATCTAAGTACGATTCTCCATCTACTTAGGTTAAGGTAATTAGGCGTGAAATGCTTGAAAACCAGGAAATGAAGTAGTAACTTTTAGAAAGGTTAGGCAAGAATTTGATAATAGGTTATTTTTTTGCTGGAACAATAATGGCTTCCAATTCGAAAATTTGATTTGAAGTTTACAAATGGTCTACAACAGTGTTTAGTGAGTAATTTTGTTGTTATTTACCGTAGTTTGTAGACTATTAATTGTTGTGTAAGAAATTACATTATTGGCTGCAGACGCCAAACGGCTTAGCCAATTTCCAGTTTTTGGGGGTTTTAATTTGGGGTGTCACAAGGTGTTAGTTTAACATTTCAAAATTTGGCTTTAGGTTTGGGGGGGACAGTAGGTTGAGCGCCCACATTTTGAAAATATTTCTTTTGTTCCCCCATTTAGTACTATAATACACCCCCGTTTACAGATTTTTGATACTTGGGCTATAATTCTTTTAATACGAGTTTGAAGTTTTCAAATTAACACCCTGTATACAATCTCATATTTATTTCCAATAAGGTTACAGCTCGACAATGGAACAAATAATAAATAACAAATTGCTTTGAATGTGTTAATTTATTTACACTATTCCATTGTTGAACTGTTACCTCATTGTGAAAAACTTAAGATTGGATATGCATAATTGGGCTAAATTCGCAATAACACAGTTGTTTATTATCCGATTTCAACATGTTCAGTGTCATTGGATTTAATAATACATTTTCGTTTACAAAACGTTACTTTTATTGCTTTTTAGAATTAGTACTTTTTGTTGTTTTCTCTTAGAATTAGTACTTTTTTTAGATATTTTGGTTTAAATATATAAAAAGGTAGACATTCTGAAATTTTTTATGCGAATTCCATTACGACTTTTAATTGATAGGTAACATACAGAGTATACCAAAGTTCGGTTTAAGTTGGTTGATTAGTTTTCAAAGTATGTTTTTGCATAAAAACACATACAGAAAACTAGAAGATCAACGGAAATAGACCATTGATTGCATTTGATTATTTGCTTCACCAAGGAGCAATATCCTAAAGTTTGTGTAGAGACTTTTGTTACACTCTTTGTTTTTCAGAGGATAATGACCGACCAAAAGATTACAAAGGCCAGTAAAATTGGCTCACAAATCGGGCAAAGATTTAATCTGTAGTTACCTGTATAGATAAATAATTGACTGAATCTCTCGTTAACATAAATGTTGACACGGTTGTAGAGACATCGACGAAACTTGAAATTTTTCATTTATGTAGAATAGTTCGAACAACTGGGTAAATTCGAACATTACTCACTGCTTTTAACAAATAATACGTTTGGGGGGAAAAACAGTTCGGGGGCACACACAGAAACCATTGTTTCCTTTAAATGTAACACTTGGGATGGGTGGTGTGAAAATAACAAAACTGGTGCATACATATTTCACTTTTTCAAGTTAAAATAAGAGGCATTATAGTAATTTAACATGAAAATTATAAAAACTTTTTGATTTTGGGGGAAATAAAATATGAATTTAAGTGAGGGTAAGAAGTTATATACTTTTTCTTAAATCTTAGTGAAACCTTGAAATTCAGAAATTCAAAATATGTGAACAAGAGTTTAAATAAAAAAAGTTACATTGACAATTTCTGATATATTTTCGTGCTTTTGTCTTGCAAAAAATTCTTGAATAAAAGACCTAACTTCAATCAAGGACGAGGGGTCTAAGGAAGTCCGGATCTCCCAATTTTAACTTTGTTCAATCACTTTTTTAGTAAACAATATTATTATTTAAATAATTCAGTATCACTAACAAGTATAAATAAAATATGTAGTACCTCAAGGGTCAGTTTTAGGTGCCACATTGTTTTTAATATATATTAATGATCTATGTAATGGAAGGTTTTACGGTAAGGTTACTGCATTTGCAGACGACACAGCACTTTGTTATGTTGAGAATTCATGGGGAGAAATTGAAGAAAAGATTAACAAGGATCTGAATGCATTAAGGAGGTGGTTTTCAGTTAATAATTTACTCGTTATTATTATGGATTTTAGTTGTTTTTGATATTCTTATCAATGTATCTGTCACTTATTTAGAATATCTTGGTAAGTTCTCTTTTATATAATATAATTAATAAGTAAGTAGTCAAGTATTCTTGAGTCTATAATTTGTCATTGAATGGAAATGGTGTAACCGTTGATACAAATAAATAAATAAAATAAAATAATATGATATTAAGTCCTCAAAAAACCAAATACATAAATATTTCGTTAAAAGTGCCTTATCCACGCTTTAAAAATAAAATTATGTATAAATGTCTTAACTGTATAAGCACTAATTCTCAATGTGATATAAATTGCAGTCTAGTAGCAGGGGAGGATTCACTGAAATATTTGGGGTTATGGCTTGATAAAGATTTAAACTGGAAAACTCATATTTCAAAACTTAAACAAAAACTAAATAATGTAATAAGAATTTTCTATTATTTGAAAAATATGTGTGATACACTATTGTTAAGAATGATATGCTTCTTCCTGGTAAACAGTAGGATGGAATATGCTCTATCGTGCTGGGGAGGAAACGTATATAACTAATTTAAAGCCTATAATTACAGTTCAAAAACATTTTATAAGAATAATCATGAAAAGAAAGAAAACTGAATCATCCTACCCTTTGTTTTTGAGACTGAATATTCTTACTTTAAGATATATGTTTGTTTTTAAAGTTTTAAAAATATTTTTCTTGAGAAGCAAGAATCATAAGTCAACAAATAAATTTAAACTTAAATTAAGAAATGCAAAGGACTTATTAGTACCAAAACCTTCAAATATTTTCTTCACAAAAACTTTTATTTTTTTAGCACCAAAACTTTTTAATCTGTTACCGCAGCATATAAAGAGTCAATATTCAATTAATATTTTTCTAAAACAGCTTAAAAAATGGCTATTGTCTATGAAGGATATTGAAGAAGTACTTTTTAAAATTAATGTTTAAAATGAGATTGTTTCCTTTCCTTGTAATCTGTTTCCAATAATGATAATAATGCATAATCTAATTTATGTTCTAGTTATGTTCATTATGTTCTCCATGTTTATTTATTTAATTTTTTACATTTAGGCTTAGTTGATTATTTTATGTATAGTTAAGATTTTTGTATTAATTTAGTAGTGTTTTTCGCGAATTTCATTCAGAGTAAAACTAAATAAATTTTGCTAAAAATATTACTGTACTGTTTGTAAAGCTGCTCGTATTCTGTTAATTTTATGATATTTATCATTCCAAACAGGCTTTGCCTTGGAGTTTTTTCTCTTTATTTCTCATAGTGATGTATTGTGTAATAGTAGTTGTAGTTGCATATGTATGTATTGTTTATGTGTAAGTAAATGTAATGTTTTTTTGGTTAGTCTGTAAAATCTTTTAAAAAAAGTCGTATCTGTCATTTTTTATTTGTGAGAAATAAAGTTTCTTTCTTTCTTGTACTGCTGGAAGATCGTTCTCAACAGAGAAACGGGTCAAGAAATTTTTAAGGAATAAAATGGGGCCTTACTGCCGAAATATTAGTTGTCTGGACCCAAAAATCTTTTCCTGGCTACGTTCTTAACTTCAACCTGCAACAAAAAATATAAAATCATAAAAGTAGTACTGTAAAATATTTCAGGTTTTAAACTTGATCAAGTGAGATTAAAATTAAGAGGTATTATCGCAATTAACCTGATAGGGCCATATAATAAAGATAGAAGGTTTATGGGTACCGGAGAATTACATTAACAGCGGTTTTAAATCAAATGTTTAAGACTTCTCATATTGACCGTCCGTACTGTACACTTCCAGGACTCATAAACGGTTTTATAGTTACAGCTTCCTTATGGTTGGCAGCTATTTGCTGTATTAGAACCTAACTTTGTGTTACACAGTCGAAAAATATATTTTATACAATAATAAACCTTTCCACACCTTTTATGTATATTTTATTGTACAATGTGCATTTAGAATTAAATGAATTCATCTTCAGGCACTTTTAGGTTAATGTAAATGAAGTAAATAAATAATTTAAAGCAAATTATCATATTTTTTAAACTTGGTGACTAAATTTATGTATATAATTTTATATGTGATGTCGTTTTATATCGTTTAAAAGTCTATCGAATAATACATTTTTTAATAGAAAAATCTTTGACATTTAATACTACATTAGGATTAATTTTGATACTTTTGTAAATTTAAATATGTACTAAACTTAACAATAGGTGACTATTTTGAATGTTTGTAAAATTTCAAGATCGTTTTCGATGTATGTATGGCCGGTGTTATTTAAATGGTCTGCATATTTTGAATTCGATGATGTATTCAATGCTTTTATATGTTCATTAAATCTAATTTTGAAGGATCGGGCCGGTTTGTCCAATGTACTGGGTTTTGAAAATCATTACAACTTAATTTGTATACTCCACTATTGTTAAATTTTGAATTTGAATTTTTGTTTGTTGAATATTTATTTTGGTTTTGATTGTAAGGCCGAGGTTGTTAGAAGTTTTGAAAGCCAATTGATATCCTTCTTTGCGTCGTTTATTATCTGATCAAAAGAAAATAATGAGGGACTAAGCATTTCTGAAACTATTTTTGTAACCCATCGCCTTCTATCATGGTCACAAAACAACTTTAAGCTACACAAAATATTTTTTTTTTATCTGATGGATTCCGACCCTCGATACGTGGTGTTATATGTTTATAATTTTAAACTATGGCAAATGTCCGGAAACCTTTTATTCTTTCAAACCACCATCTTTAAAGGTCCGTTGTTTTAAAAGGTTAACATACATCAGTGATTTACAATATTTCTTCTAATAAACATTATTTAGATGAGTTAGCTCTTTAATAATATTTCGTAAGAAAAGAAAGACGAAAGAGGTAAAACCTGCTGGGGGGGGGGCAAAAAGAAATATATTTATTATAAATCAGATAACGTGAATTATAGGAATAAATACACATACCTACACTGATTTGATTTTTTAAAATAAATATTCAGTATATAAATGCAGTTAAAAGGTTAGGTAAAAATGCACATGCAAACATTTCTGACGGAGCTAAAATGTTATTTAAATTACAAAGAATGTGGATGAAACATCGAAAATATACCATAAATATAATTTGTTCCCAAGAAGTACGTACACACAAGAAAAGTAAGCGCACTTCGAAATTTCTATACAATGATTTTTTTCGTTTTGAAAACAGAAAATAACATTTGAATTCATCGATATGCCCATTTTGGATGAAATAGACAATTAATTGACAGTTAATTAGGTATCCTTACTTCCGTAAAATTCAAAACGAACGTGAATTGTTGTCAAAAGTTACACATAGCGGGGTATCATTCGAAAGCTGTGTAATTCTAGTAATGTCCATATAAAAGCGTTATTGAGAGATGGTAGAAAAGTGTAAAATAATCATCTTACAAGTATATGTTCATCGTTTTTAGAAATAAAGCTATTAAAAATACCCTTTACTGTGCAGAAATTATTGTTTCTATTCAGCTTTTGGGTGTGAGAAGAAATCATCTCAAACCTCAACCTACTCCACTTTTACGTTTTGAGGTCACATTTCTGGTGAAAATAGTTTCCTTGTGTTTCTAAACGGTTTAAATAACAATAATTTTTTCATTTATCTAAATCATTTACTAAACCAAATGAAATACTAATTCTGACTAAAGTAACGACTTATTTTTTTTTTTAACAGTAGTGTTTACGTATTTTTGAGTTTAAATATAAAATAAGCTGTTTAAAAGTGATTGCTTGTCACAATTGTCAATTATACCGTAAGGCTCGCATACATCTTATCATATTTTCCCCCAATCTCATGCAGGATGATGTGTACCGAAATCATATAGCGCATTGT
The DNA here is from genome assembly GCF_021130785.1 of Homalodisca vitripennis. Classification (NCBI taxonomy): domain Eukaryota; kingdom Metazoa; phylum Arthropoda; class Insecta; order Hemiptera; family Cicadellidae; genus Homalodisca; species Homalodisca vitripennis. Next base: position 55,174 of record NW_025779109.1, on the reverse strand, counting down.
TTGTAATTTGAAATAGTTAAAGCAATGATGATTGATGATTCCTGTTCTTTGATTATTCCCAATGGACTTTCAAACTTTTTGGTACATGAGTAATGTATCCGGTGTACCACAGGGCCTAAATTTACACACTTTCAAAAGTTGAACCTCTAGAAATAAGAAAGCAGAACTAGTGGCAATATGATTATTCATAACGGAAAAAGGCCTTGATAATGTCTCTAACTGAAGTTGCCCAGTGAAGCGTGCAGGGGTTTCCCTCGTTTATCATATGACTGACACAAACACACTCCTATTGTTTACCCCATTGCAGATACATTAGAAAGTTGTTATTTGGCATGCAGTTGGGTGTGAGCCAAAATCGCACTTTTTTGGTAGAAAATGGTTTTTTATATTTCTAACTGTTTCAGTAACAACACAGCGCCAGCGTTTATCTATCTTCCAACGGTACAAATTTAACATTTACTAAACTTAGCATGTGATTGAACGAAACAAACGGACACTGCACATTCGAGTATGCATTTTCTAACAGACCATCGGGGTTCTTCATTACCGATTATTTAAAATTAAAGTTTCAAAATATATAATCGTCATCGGTTTCAAACTATAAATATTTTACTCCTGAATTTAGCAATGCTCTTACTTTATAACAATAACTAATTTGAGGACGACGCAAACAAAAGCAAATAATGCTGTCAGATTACAGTCTTTCTCACATTTTATTTGAGGACTAGAGAAAATGAAGTTTTAGAAAGTTAACATTGTAGTCACTAGAAACCATGAATATTTGGGAATAAGCTCAATATATTTGAAACAAAAACATTAATTTTAAACAGAGTTAAATAGAATTTTCTAATCAGTAACCTCATTTCCTGGTTTTTGGTGTAAAAATTAAATATTTACGAATTCCAGAAGATTCAAAAATTACATGTAAAGAAACAAAACTTTGACTACTTTTGATAAAGAATGACAAACTTTGTGATTATATACCTTGGGATTGAAAATTTGGACTGGACGATTCATTTACTTATTACCAAAAGTATGAGCATAATTGGATGTATGGGTGTAAGAAATAGATTTTATAACGTTCGTACTGCTCATATACAGGGTGAGTTTTTTAAAGTGATCCAATAGCTAACTTTTTAATTACATGACTTAGCACCACACTTTAAATTTGGAACTTGCTCAATTTTAAGTTTCACTCAGGAATACACTTTCAAATTTTTTGAAGATGGCCGCCATTTCCAATATGGTGGCCTACTTTAAAATCTTTTATGGAACACCCTATATTGGAAAAAATTATGAAAACTTCCAGTCCACGTAGCTCCTGAACCATTAGAGATATGGAAAAACTCTCAAGTACAAAAAGGTTTTACTTTTTAGATTAGAATCTAAAAACAACATAAAATATAGGGTGTTCCACAAAAGATTTTAAAGTTGGCCACCATATTGGAAAATGGCGGCCATCTTTAAAAAATTTGAAAGTGTATTCCTGAGTGAAACTTAAAATTGAGCAAGTTCCAAATTTAAAGTGTGGTGCTAAGTCATGTAATTAAAAAGTTAGCTATTGGATCACTTTAAAAAAAACTCACCCTGTATAATAATATGTAAATTTGATTTGAGTTTTATTTGTTTTAATTTCAGCGTCTCTTTCCCTTTAAAACAACGTAACAGTAGGCTACGCCACACAACGTGTCGCGTAACAGGCTTCACTGAGGTTTTATGCAAAATTAAAACTCTAGTGATTATTTCATAAGGCTACGTTTGTTACCATGTCACACAGTGACGCATTATATGATTGTACTCCGTTTTGTGTAAGCATTTATTTTGTTATTTTCTCGTAGCCATCTTTATTACCCATATGATCGATATCAAAATGTTCGCTAACGCTCAGCCAAAACCTATGGAGTGAAATGGAAGTATCATGGAAGTCGTTGCTTACACAGGGTGTTCATTTGAAAACTTCAAACCCGTATTAAAAGACTTATATCCCAAGTAATCAAAATGTAAGGCAGCTGTGCCATTATCGCACAGGAAGATCATAATGTGGAGGAGCTCCGTCTAGTTGAAAATAAATCATATGTTTTGCACACTACCCGGATCACTGGATCGGTAGAAGAGGATCAATTGAGTGGCCGACAAGGTCTCCAGACTTAACACCCTTAGGACTTTTTGTGGGGTCACTTGAAATCAGTAGTTTTTAAAACACATCCCACTGGTGTGACTTGGAAAACAGGATCACTGCTGAGTGCAGACGCTTAACCAGAGAAACTTTTAGAAAGGTTAGGCAAGAATTTGAAAATCGGTAATGTTTTTTGCTTGAGCAACAATGGCTACGAATTAGAAAATTTTATTTGAAGTTTACAAAGGATTTAAAATGGTATTCAGTGAGTAATTTTGATGTTCTTAGCAGTAGTACAGTACTTTGTAGACTAATAATTGTTGTGTAAGAAATTACGAGTACATTACTGGTTTATGACACCAAACTGCTTGGCTGATTTCAATTTCTTTTAACCAAAATACAGCATTTTTATGAGCTTCAATTTGAGGTGCCATAAGGAAATAGTTGCCATTTCAAAATTCTGACTTTGGGTACGGGGGAGGGCGTGGTGGTGAGCACCCCCAATTTGAAAACATTGTTTTGTGTTCCCCCTATTATTACTATACACTTCAGTTTACAGAATTATGATATTGGGATATGTCTTTTAATACGAGTTTGAAGTTTTCAAATGGTCACCCTGTATAGAAATGGAAATTCATGTAAAACTTCAAGTATGTAGACCACTTCGTTCACTAGATATCGAACCACAAACAGAAGTGAAATGTTTAACACTTCTCAAGTGGTAGGCTTTGCTAACGCTCAGACGAGAAATAAAGTTGACACATTTTGTAACCTCAGCTGAAGATAAGAACAATAATAATTTTAGAGTATGTGTACGAAATATGACATACTGACATACTATGTTTTTTTTTTAATAAACGGCTTGGATTTCGATTTAATTTTATTAAATAGTGTTTGCTAAAATTACGTCTGTAAATATAATAACTTAGGGAAAGTCAATTATATTCTTCTATATTAAACCATGTAATCAAATTCAGCCATCTTTAATAAAAATATTGCAAAAAAATCAAATCGTTATCTTCAGCCACTTTTCTGCAGGTCTGATTTATTCTTAAAAGAATGCATGATATATCTTGAAAAACATGATCCCATGTTCTCATTTAAATGCCTATTACTTTTCGTGGCATTTGTATTGGTATATACAAAAAATACAATTAATATTTTTTCCTATCCCCTGGAAATACATATAAAATTGCTCTATGATTAATTTTCTATTTCAAGGGACCACTTTATCACAATCCGGCAATGTAACTTATGTAAAGTTTGTTCATAAGACCATTAAATATATCTGAATAATGTTTTAATTAACTTCTGTATTGGGTATTTAACTCAAATTGAAATACAAACATATAATCATTAGTTAACTTTTTTTATTTTGTGTAAATTTTTAAAGATAACATTATTTTATTGTTTGAAATATTTTTTACGTTTTTCAAAAGCTCTGTTAATTTTATACTTATATATATATATATATATATATATATATATATATATATATATATATATATATATATAATTTTACAATAAACATTGAATCAAAAAAAGTACTTGCTCCGCCGGGACTCGAACCCAGATCCCTCACTTGCCGGGTGAATGTGCTACCATTACACCACAGAGGCCTTAATTTTGGCCGTATCTGTCACATATGCGTTTTAAAATAACCAAACTAACATATGATCGGAAGGCCAAATACCTGTGAAACGACTTTTATTTACATTAATTAAATTTGTATAGATGGCAATAGCCAAATGTTACATTGAATCGTAAAACATACTTGCACCACCTTTATATATATATATATATATATATATATATAAATGTAATGAAATTAACTAAAACCCTTTTAAAAATCTTTTTATTACATACACGTGTTTCGGTTTTTAACCATCATCAGTGTACATTAACCTCTAAATAAATAAACATTTATTTATTTATTTATTGTTTATTTATTTATTTTGAGGTTAATGTATGATGATGGTTAAAAACCGAAACACGTGTATGTAATAACAAGATTTTTAAAAGGGTTTTAGTTACTTTCATTACATTAATATATATAGATAACCCTATAAGTGAAGTTAATAACACAATATATATACTGTATTTATATATATATAATATAACTATATATACATTGTACAAAGTTATATATTATATAAATGTTTATATATATAAAACTTGTGTGTGTGTGTAACTTTATAGTTTTTTCTTCCTATGGAAAAACTTTTACTAGAACATTAAAAAAAGAGTGATAAGATATCTTCACCCTTTCCTGAGAAAAAGTACTTGTGTCTCGCAAAACTGAGCTTTCGGTAAGCAGGAGATGAAGAAAAACCAGAATTGAAACTCGTTAAAACTGAATAAACACTTTTTCGCCCTTTTTGAAATCCTAGAAATTTAACTCATACATCGTTTAAAGAGATTCTAGGATGCAATATAGAACAAAGAACAGAAAATAGACTTTTTAATTTGATGAGAAATGACTCCTCTACCAACCAGAATCGAGTAAAGTAACATCAAATCACAAAGAGATTCCAGAACTATCACATAGATGTCTCCAGATAAGGAATGTAAAGAACAGAGATTCATTATTTCTTTGATCGTTTTACAATGACAGCATTGATCTTTGGTTTTATTGCAATTGCAATGTCGGTTAACTAAATAATATTCCCTCTTGGGGGTCTCGTTTAATAAAATTCTTTGTTGGTTCAAGTATCAATTTGTTTTGCAAGCTAAACACGACCTTATTGTGTTTCCCAGCTGGAATCGCTAGAAAAGATTTAAATGTGTAGCTGGGTCATTAATGTACGAGATGGTCAACGAAATAATGAGCTTACAAATAACTTCTAAAATGCTAGGGTAGGAGCTGATATTATCTTAAACGTTCTCTCCTCAATGCCTTATTATAAGACTCATTCAAAATTTATACTTTAAGCAGTAAGGACGTATCAGTTCTCTTAGTCCCTTATCTGAGGTTGTGAGATTTGTGATTTCTTCGTAGATTTTACCTTTCTTATAGCATAAGTATGTTTGCAATCGCCCGGGTCCGAAGAATAAATGTAGGTATAGAACTGTCCTGTGAAGTTTGTGACACGCCAGATGAAAGAGGATATGCTGCGTAAAAGGAAAGCCAAGAAAAACTTTAACACCTATTCCATTGGTATGGCAAGTGGTCTGGATTTTTTTTACATTCTCAGTCCAGCCGGAAAGGTGTTGAATGCAGTATATCTGGACGAAGAACGGGAAAATCTTCTTCCGAAAGGATGAAGGAAGCGAGGCCATCGAGCCTATAAATATGGACAAGTCACCGAATTCAAGAAGTAAGGTAGTGTACTAGTATCAGAATTTTTATTGCGTGATCAAGTTTATAAATTCTTGTAAAATAATGAGTTCTCTTGTATGAGTATATATAATTTCTCGTATAATTTGACATTGATTAATTTTCCAAATGTAATTTGCATTATCATAGCATTAGTATAGTTTACTTTTATCAACCGATATAGCTTTATTAATATTTTTTGTATATTTAAAATTTCTAATTAAATCAAACCAATTTTAGATAAGTACCCATTTCGAAAATTTGGCAGTCATATAGTAATAATTAAACAAAAATATACGAATCCTGAGAAAAAAAAACTTTGATGTATTTGCTCTTAAATTACAAAATTTTGATCTATTACCCCAAATAATTATTCTGGCTGAGATTTGTCTTGATGATCCTATTTCAAATGTTCAAAGATCTTGTGGAATTTTGTAATCTTATTTTTTGAGACATATATTTATTCTTGCGTACGAGTAGATGAGATTAATTAGAAACAGCTGATTGTGTTCATTAAAAATAACCCTTGTCGATGGTATCTTGTTCGGTATCTTGGGAATTTCAGCACGAGTTTAGTCCTATTCACTTTATTGATGAAGTAGGCGTCTATTTAAAGTCAATTAAAAATAAAAATGTTATAATATTTGGCAGTCTGAACATTAATTTGCTACACTAAAACTGTGTAAATAATTATTTAATGGTTAGGGCTAAACATGGTCGTAGCTGTAACATTAACGAACATACAAGAGTAAAAAGTTATTCTCGACCTTTCATTTATCATGTTTTTGTCACATGTAATATAAATTTACAAACTGGTGTAAGAACTTTTATTGTTGAATCACAGACTATTCCATGACTGCTCTTGGTGTGAAACAAATACGAGCTCCTGTCACGCCTGTAAATAATTAAACAATCCCACACTCGACTTTAAACATTTAAACAAGGTTTATAGCCAATGCTGTCTGGAGTTTGGTATTTACTTCCTGTCCAGTTTCAATTGCCTTTTCTCATCTTTTAGTGAAATAGTGATAGTGAAATATTTTACTATCTTGCATTAAGTTTTACTATACGCAAAGAAAGTTGTAGGAATTTCAATGAAAAGTTAGTCCGTGGGTAAATAATCAGTTTATTACTTAAAGATAAAGATAAAAATTCGGTGTCTCAAAGAACCAATCAACAATAGTCTTTTACGTAAACCTCAACACAGTAAAAACTCACTGAGGCACAAAATATTAACTTTCAAAGACATTTTTACAAAGATGGTTTTGAAAGGAACAAGAAGGATCCTAGGCGATAATGGCAGTGTGTGAAAGAGATTGTTGGTGAAGCTGGGGTCAACAAACTCAACTAAGTGTAAACAATGCAAACTGAGTAGTTGAATCTGACTCCATAATAGATGCAAATATATTCAATAACTATTTATCTTCAATAGTTAATGACTTGAGGTCGAATACTGGCTAAGATAAATTATTGATATGGAATGTTAAGACCCAAGTACATTTCGAAAAGAATAATCATTTCTATTTTCTTTTTACCCGACGTAAAAATATAAGATAATAACCTATATTAATGAGGCCAGTGCCCGCTAAGTATCAGTATATATCTGTAACATTGGTTCTAGTGAAGAAAAAAAGTGATAATATTGTGGATCATTTGATTTATCTCGTTAATTTAGTCTGTCCTCAGGATGGTTTCCGAATGATTAGAAGAATGCGTTCGTTCTATTACATCATAGAATATCGGATAGGCGAAACCCCAGTAATTTTCGACCTAAAGCATTGCTTTCTATATTATCAAAGATTTTCGAAAACCATAATAATTGGATTGGAAATATTTTTGGGAAAGAACCAGTTTGAATTCAAAAATAAAAAACCGAGATGCGTTTTTGGATTTTTTTTGGAGGGGGTTTTGAGGGAAAGAAACGACTTTTTTGCCGCAACGTTTATGTCAGTTACAAAAGTCTTCGAAACAGTAGATTACTCAATTCTTGCAGATAGAATTTTTAAATAAATTTTTTTTTTTTACTCATATGAATTGTCTATCGATGGTTTCAATCTTATCCCACGGGAAGGAAACAGCGAGTAAGAGACGATTTTATCGAGGAGGTCAAGATAATTTATGGCGTTCCAAAGGGGTCCGTGTTACTGGGCCTCTTTTCCTTATTTATGTAAATAGCTTATGTGACGGTAAGTTAAAGGCTTTTGCTGACACACCTCACTATTTTACGGATCATACTTTTCCCTGGAACTGAAAAATATTAAGCAAAACGGTATTTATCCAGAGTGAATTTTACCATGATTTTACCATGATGGTTTAAAGATGATTATTTAGTAACGAACCTCAAAACTCAAGCATTGGGGTTAATTTAGTTGATAAAAATAAAGTAACTGTGTCATTGAATAACATAAAAAAATCTTGTTTTACAAAATTGTGGTTGCTCAGATGTTTATATAATGGATCGTATCAAATATTTAGGTTTATTTGTAGAAAACAGGTAACACTGAAAGACCCGTGTGAATTGTGTAAAGAATAAAATCTGAAAATAAACTAGAATTTTGATCTAATCAGACTTTTTAGTGACGCTGATTAACTAAGAAAATTATATTTTGTGTTCAATAATTATAAAATAGATTAAGGTCCAACTTTATGGGAATTTATGCTTCTACTCTGAAAAAAATTATAACTCAACAAAAACAATTTTTGCGAGTAATAAACAATACTCTAAAACTGACCATACTCTACTCATTTTTAGAAAGGTTGGTATAGCTTATTACCAAATTTTATATGTTTCTAAATATTATACTATATGTTTAACAACAAACAGCGAAATGATATCCCTGATCCAATAAGGGCCTGAGAAAGAGAATAATTGCTTGAGTGCCGAGACCTCCTCCCTATATATAAGAAATTCTTTACGTATCTTGCATTAATATTTTTAAACTGTTTACCTAAAAGCATAAAATTAATCTTGAATAATAAAACATTTTTTAAAAAAGCTCTTAAAATTTATCTATTTCATAATATTCTCAGTGTATTTTAAAATTTTTTAATTTAATTTAGTTCTATAACGTATAATTAATGCTGAATTAAAGTTTACATAGCAGTGCAATGAGAGCGGATATCAAGTTTTTTTTAAGTTACGGATATTCGTCGTATTTTTATGTTATATTATCTCTTTTTTTAATAATAGAAGTTTGTCGACCGACCTAAGCTCTCCTAGAACCTCTGTTTAGTTTAAAGTTTTGTGTGTACCACCCCACACAGATTCTCTGTAACCTCACAGTGCAGGCTTTATTAGTCTTAGAACACCTGTAGTATGTAAATGTGAAGTACTTAGTAACCTTGTGATTAATAAAGAAATTACACTTCAATTCACTTAAATTCCATATAAATACAGTTGTAAATTCTGGAATCCCTGGTCCCTATTTAGACTCTTTAAAAGTTGCATAGTATCTTCAGATTCAGGAAGATATGACCTTTAAAATTTATAATAAACTTATAGACACTGTGTCAATATTTACAAATGTTTAATCTTCAATGTTTTTACATCAAATGTATTAGCCTACATTTCAAACTGGCTTGCCCAAATTGATTGCGTTTGTAAAAAATCATTTTATATGAATCGTTGTTAAAATTATTAGGCTATATAAAATGTTGTGAATTTTACAAATCTCACTTTTTATAACATCACTTTGTGAAGTACAAAAATATAATTAGTTTTTGTATTAGTTTATTTATAAAACTATATTCATACATAACTTGTTTATATATATATATATATATATATATATATATATATATATATATAGTTTATTTATAAAACTATATTCATACATAACTTGTTTATATATATATATATATATATATATATATATATATATATATATATATATATGACAGTATGTATTATGATGAATCTCGCTGTAAAAAAGGACAAATATACATCGCGCCGTGTCTTAAAAAATGTAATGTAAAGCGCATTCGTGGTGGGACTTGGGAAGTTAGTAATTCCCAATGTTAATCGTAATCACAGAGTAATATACCTTATTACTCTGTGTCGTAATGTAACTGCAATGATTGAGTAAGCTACAATATGTGGCCCTTGTATTAAAAAAACAAAATTTGACTTTTGAAATAAAATTGCATATTTTCTAAAGTACTCGTGCAGGCTGATAAAGTTAACCTAAATACTATAAAACTTAACCTCCTCCTCTACGTATGCAGTATGCGCCCACAGATCTTTTGTTTGGATTGAAAACTTTTAACACATTCTGCTGTTCCAATAACGTACAAATAAACAAGTTTATACCAGGAAAGCTGTAACTAGATCTCATATTCTCCTTTTGTAATAAAACGGACGATTTAATGGAAAACACAGTTGGTGGTGGAACACTCTATCGCTGAGATTTTGAAAGTATATATGAAAAGATTCTATATCTAAATATCACAATAATATTCGGTTATCACAAGGTCATTGTTGTATTATTACGCTGTAACAATATTGTTTTACTTGTCAGTTTGAAGAATATATTTGATTTCAAATGGTACCAGTATGTGTTAGAGGATAATCATGGTTTTAGACTTATGTTAAGTCGTTACTTGTATTAAAAGGTTTTAATAGTTTCATAATTAATTTTTTTTTATATTGAACTGTTACCAAACGCTAAAGTGCTTTTATTAGTAGGCTACATGATTGGAACACTCGCCTAATTGTATTCATAATCAATCTCTAAGACAATAATATAGTATTGCGTTTGATTTGCAAGTATTGCTAAATTTGTATAAATAAATCAAGATTTAAAAAGTAATGAAATTTCGATTGCAACGATAAAATTACATTTAGATTTATACTTTCTAGTCGATCCTACACTGAGAACAGCAAAACCCGACGTGTCACTTAAATCTAGGCAAACTTATGGATATCCAGGAGCGGCACATCACTTACAGCAAAATTCCGTATATTGGGGTGCAAGAGTAGATCGATAGACATATTCTACTGCGGGAGATGACTGTTGGAGTTGGTAGGGCTCCCTAAGTTTAGAAACTATTGCTAGCCTAGACATAAGGGCGTGCCACCTCCTGCCTGCATTGAATAAAGATGGTACCGAGCTGGCTTCCCCTTCCTTCTTCTAAGGAGACTGACTGAGATTAATGCCAAAAATCCTTCCTCAAGGATCTCGACAGGAGGCGGTCCCTACCCCCAACACTAACCATCCACAATATCCTGTCTCTCCACTTAGCATCAATAATGGACAAATAAGGCTATTTCTAAAGACAGTAATCGAAAGATATTGAAGCTCCTTCTGATCCTGATTTGAGTGGAATCGGAATATGGACCATCTAAATCTCGAGTTTACTCCGAAAGAATAAGAGAAGTCCCTTGAGTGCCTCCAAAATCAAGCAGATACGGGAAAGAAGTAAACGACGAAGAGTGTAACCAGTGAACCGAACCCACATAACTTATGAAGAAAATCCAAAATACTTCGTAAGGGAACCCTACAGTTCAGTGAAGGCTTACAGGCTCATTATGAACGTAAAATTGTAGCAGAATGTTTATCTCACTGTCTGTAGCCTAACTGCAAGAAAGTTTGTCTATATGCCTTTGATTAAGGGAATTAGAGGTTGAGGTTGAGTGGTAGAGAGAGCTAAATCAGCCCTAACTCCACCTTGAAATAAAAATATTTTTCATTTCAATTAAATTGTCGATCTCAAACTATCTAAATGATCATAAATGTCTATTGGCAATGATCGAATGTAATCATTCAGCAATACCTTATCCATTATTTAGCCTCCGAAATTGGTAAACGAACTATAAAATAACTAATACTTAACATTTAGTAATAACAGTTACTAATTAACAAGGAATGTTGCCACAATGTCGACGACACGCAACATATCTATCGTGGAGGGGGGTTGATTCCATTTAAATATTTGTGACAGTGTCAAAATTTAGACACGGCAGTAATCGGCATGTGAAATTAAGCTAAACTAACTCTTACACAGAATCAACCCTATCTAGCATAGCGCCATTGTCAACACTAAATACCTAAAACTTCAGTAGTAATTTTGTCCAGATTGTTAAAATATTACATTTAATAGCATTTAAATAAGATAAAATGTAAATGTTTGATACGATATTAAAAGTAGAAAGATTTCCAGCCGGTGTGGTAGGTGTTTAGACACAACATAAACTAACTGGTTAGACAGATCGCAGACTGACTCGTCTGTTCTTAAAAAACGGCTGGTTTTATCCCACTGCTTCTTGTTCTCGAAGGTGTTCCACATGTTTTAAAGTTTTAGTACGTATATCAAAGATTCAAACAGTACTAATATTACAGTTGAATCCCTAAAATTAAATTTGAATTTTCTAACAGCTGAGTTTATGTTACTCAGAAAATGAAAACCGCAGTAAGGATAGGCTATAGTTTTCTTATATGTGTATATGGTTCTTTAGATTGACATTTTCAAAAGCACATGTAGTAAAACTAAAATAATAAAGAACGTTATAAGCGCATTTTGATGCTGGTAACATTTCTTACCCAAACAACTTAATGGAACATGTAACTTTTCCTAATTAGAGAAAGGAAAAAATGTTCATGAGATATACCTAAAATTGAGTCCTACTTGAGATTTTGTACGAATAGCTAATGTGTTTGGATTGTTCATATTTTGGTATTATCTTTATTTTAGTAATTTTGAAATTTATTGATGCCAGTAGAGAGAAACGGGTTTCAAAAGTTCGGTTGCGTTGCACACTATGTGCAGACACGGGTATGAGTAAATTTTTACTGTCAAACACTGTTAAGATTGTTCATTCTCAGACTAAGTGATTTCGACGTTTCTCCAATGTAGTCCTTCTTCAATAGCCAATCTTGATATGATAAACTACATTTTCGCTACTACTCTTATATAGCTAAAAAACCGAAATACCACTCAGTAACTCATCACGAACTCTCCTAAAGACAGAACGGATTTACATAGAACTGTGTGTACATGTCCGTCTTACGCCTTAGGTGCTCGTTTTTGACGATTTTGAAGCCTGGCAATCCGGGTAAAATTGTGTTACTTGTAATATGATCAAATATGATCACATTCATAATTTTAAAATCATTAAAATGCCATTATGGACTTGAGAAATAGTTTTTAAGGTAGTAGACATCCAATGGAGAACGGTCTACAAGGAGATTTTACCGTAAAATGAGATGTACACCGTTATAAAGGGGGTTGTTTATCAGAGATAAATACTAAAGGGAAAATCTGGTATTAGTTATTATAATAGAAAATGTTTAGGTTAGGCTTTGGACTTCAATTGATGTACACCTTACATTACACTTTAAAACAATACATCTTGAGCTATGCTTACGTTAAAGTTTTTTGCCAAACCCCTGTAGGCCATCCTCTACTGGATGTGAAGAGTCAGTAACTATCTTAAAGCTACTTCATAAGTCCAGTATTCATTTAATAAATTTAACTTTCATAACTTGAGCCAAGACAAGAATATTAGACCATCTAGAACAGGGCCTACATTGTAAATGTTTCAAATTTTAAACCATCATAACTTTTTAAAGAGTGAACCCTTTGAGGTCGTATCTGCGGCATTATACTCTACTCATAAAGGCCTTTAATTTGATGTACTACTCGACCTATGCTCTCGTTTAAGACTTTCTTCTAACTCCTTATGAACCATCCCCCTGACACGACAAAAATATGGTAATTACTTCAAAAAGTACTTTTATAGGTGCAGTAATCATGTACCAAGTTTTATTGTTTTTTCCTGCAATCGTTCGGGAATTATCAAGACCGTGCGGGATTCTTTTTACACCCTGTATATTGAAGAGAAACACAAAGTTCATACTGTTGTTTCCAGTAAACCCATATGACTCACATGCGTGTTCTTTAAATTTTACTACAAGTTCTAGTAGAATTGTATTTTAGCTACCACTAGGGAAGTTGTATCAAGAAACCAATCTGCAACGTTCGTCAGATGTTACTTGTCCAGTCAGTATTGACCCGTAGTAAACTATACATTTCCGGAGAAAATTAAAGCTTTTCTGTGAAATCCCACATCAATTTACAAGTTCTGACAGTACTCGTCCTAGCTGTTGGCAATGTAATAAAATAGTCAATGGCTTGACCAAGCAACGCATCACTAATCACTGAACCTGTCAAAGCAGTACAGCGTTAATAGTTTATTCTATACTCTGCTACCATATTCCGCCTGGGTTGGCAGAATGTCTAACGCTTAATCTTGTACTCGTACACATAATGTAAGTATCACTTCCCATGTATCTATAGACGGATTTTTACTTCGCTATACACGTTTAATAATTTGAAATCCAAATTGTTTTATTTAGTTTTGTATTATACTTTTTTACATACAAAAACACACACAATGAAACTCGTTCACGTCCGCTTCCTGACAAAAGCACCCCTCTTTTTAATACTATTTTCTCAACATCTTATCAGTAGATAATAACATATGAATACAAGTCTGCTAATACTCGAACATCTTTGTTGCTCCGGATCTTCCGTTGAATGGCATTTAAAAATTCAACGTAATCTACCTTGTCTTTCCTTGTTATGTTTGTTTTGATTTTACAGTTTTTATAATTTCAATTTAAGAGGCATCTTTCTATGTATTTTTTATAATTAATATAATTTATATTAATACACTAGAAATCATATTAAATTTTTGTTTCATCCAAGACATTGACTGACTGATGGACGAATAGTCTTTCTGGAAATATATTTCTATTAATGTATATTTATACGTAAATTCACAAACTGTTTTATACTTTTGTGGAATAAAAGATAAATGAAAATAAAGTCGTCGTTAAAATTTAGAATAGACTGGAGTTTCAATAATTTCATAGTATGAACTCTGATGTTAATTGTTAGCTTTCTGTCTCTTTTTTCTGTTATATGTGTTTTCTTGATTTTTTTACAATTCTATTTATCTTGCTCAAGGTGCAAGCCTCTAATCACCTAATAGGTGACAAAAAGAGTAAAAATATAATATTTTTTATCAAATAGATAAAAAAAAGCATAGCAAGTTAAAACGTAACTAAATCTCGGTAGGGCTTCAGGATAGATTTGTTTTAAAATTGATGTAACTGTATATTTATTTTTATCTTGCCGAATTCGCTTACATAAGTATGATTTTCCAAATAAATTAATTGCAAGTGATATTCATTACAGTGTCAATTCAAATGTAAATTAATGTCCTCAGAATCTCAATTAATAGTTCACAATAATAGATGCCGACCTGCTTATATATTCGAAAATGAACAAGTAATGCGAAGTTACGGATAGTTAAATTCCTCTTTCCTGGCATTCGCTAATTATAGAAATGTAGACATTTGCTTCTCTGTGCAAATATACATACGGAAAATATGCTAGTTGATATTTACAAGTAAAATGTGAATACCAATACCAAAGTTTAAATAGTTTTCAGTCAACCATTACGGACTATATATGATGGGCTGAGCTTTAGCAAAGCTTACCACTCGTGGGGCTATAACAGTTTTTATTCTGTCTGTCCGCACGCTATCTTGTAAATGAACACAAAAAGGTCTATTTTTGGTCCTATGAATTAAAATAGTGCATGAAGCTTCATTTTTATGTGAGGAACTCTTAAGTTCCATGATGGTTCATGTCACTGTATGGGATTTGGCTAAGCTATAGCGATTATTATTACATTTGTCCTATGAATAATGATTATAGCAACAAAAACATAGCGGAATAAATAAATTTTTAAATAAACTCATTACACCCATATGCTATTCAAACATGTGATATATTATCCATGTAGCCTACACATACCAACACATACAACATCATTTTGTAGTGACTTGGTGTGTATACTTTTATTATTTAAAACCCTGATATAAGACTCAGTTTAATAAACAAAAATATTAATGACTCATATGGCAAGAACATTTTCATATGTAGACCTTAAATGTTGCACGAAATTTCATTTCTACAAGATGAGTTCTAGTATGCATCATTTGTGTATCAACTTCTTTTTTTGTAATTTTCTTTCTGTATATCTGTCCACAGGGAATCTCAAGAATGAAGTGAGCTGTACATTTGAAATTTTTCGTTCCCAGTGAAATCTGTAAAAACACGAGACATAACGACTTCTATCTTGTAAATAACACTGTGAAAGTAAAACGCAAATTCAAACGTGTTGAAACTGTAATTAGTGATCTAATTAGAGAATAATGGAAGAGTTTGCGTCAATCGCTTTTGAATAATTGATGTTAAATTATACAACAATTGAACCAGTAGTACGGTGGCTGCAGTATTTAGTGACAGGTGCATCACAGCCAGAACTTACCAGGCGCGTCATTGTGACCTAGTGAATATGATATGGACAAGAGATTATTTATTTATCCACTGAACTTTTCAAAATAGACAAGATTGTCACCAATCACAGCCCAGACCAAGCAAACGAGTTGCACTTTGCGTTGGTTGGCGTTTGCCCATCTCAAGTTTGAGTTAATGGATCCGATGAGTTACAGTACTATTACCGTTTCTACATTATTTTATTTTAAGGGGAGCGGGAAGGCCATTTTTTTTTATTTTTACAAATTCACTTTAATTTTTTTTATTGTTCCTTGGAATGTCTTCTTTAAGAAAATACAAGGTTCAATGTCGTGGGATGATTATTTAGCTTACTATAAATATTTTTGTAAGCCATGTCACGTCAGATTTTTTACCCTTTGCGCGTGGGCGGGCGCTTATGAACTAAGCTTACATTCATATAGTATACCTTGCAAGTAATTTTCAGTGTGTGTCATGTTATTTTGGTACACCAAAGGCCAAATAAAAGAGTGTTTCTGCAATCAGCTGACAGTAAACCAACAGTGTATTGGTTTTCTGTTTTGTTATAGTTTCAATCTTTGTTTACAAATATTGTTTTCTCAACAGTTTTTATACTGAGATCCGAGATAGTTATTTTATTTTGCAGTGGAGTGTTGTGATAGTTTGTGTGAAGTGAAAATGCCGAGAAGAGTGTCGTTCAAAACAAAGCCTAAACCCAAATATAGAGGGAATCAGTTTACAAGTGCTGAACATAACTCTAAACCAAGGCCAATTGATAAATCTACCACCAAATCCCCAAGTTCTTCATCCAAGAAATTATCAAGGCCTATTAGTGCGTCTGTAAAGTATGAGTGCAAGGGAAAAGGTAATTTTATTTTTGACTTAGATTTACTAAGTGATGCAATCAAAAGTTTCACAAAATGCAAGTCTTGCGATGGCGTAAATTGCATCGAGCTGCGTATCACAGACAAAAGTAGACATGGGTTAGCTGCTAATGTCGAACTTGAATGTGGCCTTTGTTTTCATACCACTAGTTTCTACAGTTCTGAAATAAATAATGGAAAGTACAATCTAAACCTTATGTTAGTATTCGCACTGAGGTCGATTGGACGTGGGCTAGCTGCAGGCGATATATTCTGTGCACTTATGAATCTGCCCCCACCGCCACAAAAGTTTCAGACCTACACTAAACTGCTCAAAACTACTGTTGAAGCAATTGCTAAGGAAAGTATGGAGGTTGCTACAAGGGAGGTAGTCAATGAAAATAAAGAAGGTAATAAAACCGACTTGGCTGTATGTTTAGATGGGTCATGGCAGCGAAGGGGCCACTTATCTCTGAACGGATTCGTAAGTGTTACTTCTTTTGACACTGGGAAGATTCTGGATGTTTCTGTGATGTCTAAATACTGTCAGACATGTACAGCAGCTAAGGACAAAGACAAAATCCCTGTACACATTTGCACCAAAAATTATTCTGGAACCAGCGGAGGGATGGAAGTGGCTGGAGCGCTCGAGGTGTTTCAAACTTCCACTACCCGAGGCGTTCGGTATACAACCTACCTAGGAGATGGAGACAGCAATGGTTTCAAGAAGGTAACAGATAGTAAACCTTATGGAGATGATGTGGTTGTACAGAAACTAGAGTGCGTCAACCATGTTAAAAAAAGAATGGGTTCTCGGCTTCGAGCATTGAAAAAGAAAAGCGGTAAGACAAAGTTAGCGGATGGTAAAAGCTTGGGTGGAAGGAACCGACTAACCGATAAAGAAATTTACAAAATGCAAGAATACTATGGTTTAGCTATCAAAAGGGCTGGGTCAGATCTGGAACAAATGAAAAAAATGTATGGGCGACATTTTTTCATAAAATCTCTACAGACGATCAACCACAACATAATCTGTGTCCTGTCGGAGATGAGTCTTGGTGCGGGTATAACAAAGCTCAAGCTAATAATACCACATACACTCATAAAAATCAATTACCTTATGATGTCATGGTTACCATAAAGAGTATATTCAAAGATTTGGCTGACCCTGAACTTCTGAAAAAGTGCCTTCATCAAAAAACTCAAAATCCGAATGGAAGTTTCAATAATGTTGTGTGGTCGAAAATTCCTAAAAATGTTTTTTGTAAGGCTGAACACTTTTCAACTTGGAGTTTATGATGCTGTTTTAAACTTTAATGATGGATACTGCAGCAATTTAAATATTTACAAACGCCTGGGCCTGACCTTGAGTGAGAAATCAGCTTGTGCACTTCGCGATTTGGATATTACGCGGAAGAAAAAAGCGGACAAAGCGGCTGAAAATATGACAAAGGAAGCTAGAGTTAACAGAAGAAAAAGAAAAATTGAGTTGTAAGAGGAAGAAGAGAAAGCAGATGATCCAGCCTATGGTGGAGGGATGTTTTGAGCTTATTGGTGAGTTTTGACTTTAATGCTCATTCTCCGTAACTTTAATATTTTAATACTTAGGTACATTTTTCTCAAAAACTATTGGAGGCAGAGAGTTGAAATTTTTTGTGCTTTTGAAGATGGCTATATTCAACAAATACATGCTAAATCAAGGTCTTAACATTACATTAACTCTTTATAAAAAAATTAAGTAATGTGAAAATTAAAACTTTTAAAATCATATTTTTCAAAAATTCAAAAACTATAGTAAACTTTGTTAAGAAATGTTAAAACAGCATGTGTTTACTCAATATAGTGTATATAATACGGTGTAAAAAATTTCATGTACGTAGTCCAATTAGTTCTTGAGAAAAATGTACCTGAAAATTGGTAATTTAACATTGTCGGGATAGGGCCTTCCCGCTCCCCTAGATGTACGACTACAAATAATTTAATATTTATGTTTTCGTATTTTTGCAGAAATACTGTACATATACACTTTTTCAAAGGGGGTAGAGGGAAAACACTTGACATTTTCAAATTGCAAACCGTATCTTGTGACATATCATTTGTAAGGTAAATTCAAAAGAAAATTAATGACATGAACAAAACATCTCTATGAAGATCCTAGCAAAATGTAAGGGCAAACAACCCCTTACATCTAAGGGTGTAATTTAAGTCCTGATACGTTTTATGTATTTATGTATTTAAACTGAAATTAGTGATCTCTTACCAACATCATCAATGTTCGAGGATAATGGAAGAGTTTTCGTCAATCGCTTTTGAAATAACGCATCAAAGTAATTGATGTTAAATTATACATCAATGGAAGCAGTAATGCGGTGGCTGCAGTATTTAGTGACAAGTGCCTCACAGCCAGTACTTACAGGGCGCGTCATTGTGACCGAGTGAATATGATAAATATGATATTGACAAGATATTATTTACACTGAAATTTCAAAATAGACAAGATTGTCACCAATCACAGCCCAGACCAAACAACGAGTTGCACTTTGCGTTGGTTGGCGTTTGCCCATCTCAAATTTGAGTCAGTGGATCTGATGAGTTACAGTACTATTACCGTTTCTACATTATTTTATATATAGATGTACGACTACAAATAATTTAATATTTATGTTTTCGTATTTTTGCAGAAATACTGTACATATACACTTTTTCAAAGGGGGTAGAGGGAAAACACTTGACATTTTCAAATTGCAAACCGTATCTTGTGACATATCATTTGTAAGGTAAATTCAAAAGAAAATTAATGACATGAACAAAACATCTCTATGAAGATCCTAGCAAAATGTAAGGGCAAACAACCCCTTACATCTAAGGGTGTAATTTAAGTCCTGATACGTTTTATGTATTTATGTATTTAAACTGTAATTAGTGATCTCTTACCAACATCATCAATGTTCGAGGATAATGGAAGAGTTTTCGTCAATCGCTTTTGAAATAACGCATCAAAGTAATTGATGTTAAATTATACATCAATGGAAGCAGTAATGCGGTGGCTGCAGTATTTAGTGACAAGTGCCTCACAGCCAGTACTTACAGGGCGCGTCATTGTGACCGAGTGAATATGATAAATATGATATTGACAAGATATTATTTACACTGAAATTTCAAAATAGACAAGATTGTCACCAATCACAGCCCAGACCAAACAACGAGTTGCACTTTGCGTTGGTTGGCGTTTGCCCATCTCAAATTTGAGTCAGTGGATCTGATGAGTTACAGTACTATTACCGTTTCTACATTATTTTATATATAGATGTACGACTACAAATAATTTAATATTTATGTTTTCGTATTTTTGCAGAAATACTGTACATATACACTTTTTCAAAGGGGGTAGAGGGAAAACACTTGACATTTTCAAATTGCAAACCGTATCTTGTGACATATCATTTGTAAGGTAAATTCAAAAGAAAATTAATGACATGAACAAAACATCTCTATGAAGATCCTAGCAAAATGTAAGGGCAAACAACCCCTTACATCTAAGGGTTTAATTTAAGTCCTGATACACCTGGGTACATTTAAAACAGATTGAGATATCAGTGTACAACCTTCACGATACTTATTAAATAACTTTTTGTATTTTTTGAGAGTAACGAAAATGTCACCCTTACCCCCTTTTCAATGGAATGAATATTTCAATCCGTTTGGAAAATATTCAGTCGTATCATGACTTAGATGTAAGGGTATTTTTCCACATAACTTTTGCTAGGATCGTGGTAGAGATGTGTTATTCATTTCACTGTGTATATTCTGAATTTACCTTTCAAATTATATGTAAGGTGGAGAAATATGTGTATTCATCATAAAGTCCAAAATAAAATATTTAATATGGTGAAGATTTTACATCGATATCTCAATCTGTTGGAATATATCCAGGCGTATCAAGACTTAATTTACACCCTGTATATATATATATATATATATATATATATATATATATATATATATATATATATATATACAGTTATTATCTATATATATATATATATATATATATATATATATATATATATATATAAGTAGATATGAATGTGAGGGTTCTAGCTCACTTTTGGGACAGTCAGAAAATCAACGTAAAATACTGTTTAAAGGACAATAAACTAATCTGTAACTCACGAATGAAAAATTAACCGAATCTATAGCTGTTTTACTGTTCATTGTAGGCTTCTAATTTCTTAAGCTGTTTTAATGAAAAAATCCAGAAATCTCAATGAAAAATCTATAAACGGAAATAATGAAATTTTGCTAACATTCGCTCAACAGAAAATAAGACGATTTTTTACTGAATTTCTTTAATATCGTTCTTAATCACATCATAGGCTAAAAATTTCTAAGAAACCACAACAACATAACAAATCGCGTTTGTAACAGCATTTTGAAAATCCATATTGATAATTATATCGTTCTTTGAACTAGAAATATTTGTCAAACTCTTTGTTGTATCAATGACATAAATGGGTCTATTTGCTATAAATTCTTTGGGGTTGTAATACATTTCCATATTTTTGTAGTAAACTTTCTTAAAATCTTGATACATCTGATACATGATTCTGAAAAGACCACCGGAAATGTTTAAATTTTGTAATTCATCTGGATAATAAGAACCATTCAATTTTACTCTGATATTTTTCACATTCAAACTATCAAACTTTGAAGGATTTTTTTCTTGATTATTCTGTCTATCTGTTTGAAAACCAATGATAACGAACTTGGGATTGAAGATATGTCTATAAATATTTGTGATATCGAACGAATAAGTTGTTCCGGAAATACCTTTTTGCTCAATACATTGCCAATCTAGAAAATTAAACGTGATGTTTTGAGATTTTATAATTTCATCAATCAACTGAATTTTACTCGTGGTTTTGTAATCAATCATCGGAACTCTAATGAAAAAACTCGTTAATTGTAATTTTGCCATCAACAGGCATAACATTTCCAGTTGCAGTCTTCAGAATCACATCATCGTCTTCGGCTCTTATGAAACTAATGTAAAATCCACCTTTATAGATTGGAAAATTTACATTTTCAAAGAATCCTAAGCCGAAATGTGCTAAATCACCGACCGCTTCAAATTGTCCAAATTTAAAAGTTGATTCAAAACTGTTTGAAAATACATCACTTTTGGAATAACAAATAGTTCCTTTAATTGTGCTTAATTGGCCACAGTTTTCGACTTCTTCTATCAATTTATTGTGTTTTCTTACTTCAATCTTAGAAAATAAAAACGGTATAAAATTATCGATTAATCTAACATTATCAGTTCCAAGATATGCTTGACCATCTTGTTTTGTTAAAGTTCCAGAAATATAAAACTGGAAGTTAGACGAGCAAAAGTTATCTCCAAAATCAATATTAAACTCAGTTCTTTTATTCGGTTCATTCAAATGTTGTTTACTAATTGGATAGAAATTTTTAAACTCCGCCCTTTCAATATCACTAGCATATTTTCTGTAGTCCGCCATTTAATAAGATAAAATTTAGAAATTTTAAACATCGTGTATCATTTTTTCATCGATCTAATGTACGTTTTTATAAGAAAAGATATAAATTTTAGTAAAATAATTAAAAAGATTAGAGTCATTTTTAATGATCTACTTCGTCATATTCAGGATTCTCTTCCTTAAATTTTGCGATCTCGGTCACATATTTCAATAAAATCTGCACAGGATAGTAACCGCTATCTATAATATTGTTCCAATCAACTGTATCTTTATTTTCATCCAAAAACTTTATACTCAAGTGGTGATAGAGACAAAGAACAGACATATGATCTTTTAATTGATAATGTATATTTTCTTGAATGAACTCTGATGATAAAGTTTGATATTTAGCAATGTTATACCAATTCAATTTGTTTACGTATAATCTCATCATATCTTCGGATAATTCATATTTTTGAGAAATGTCATCCCAATGTTCTTTTTTCAAATCTCTTTCGTGTTGCATGATAAAAAGATTGAAAGCACTGTAATGTCCCGCCATCTCTATTTATTAAGAAAAAATTTCAAAATCAAGTTTTTATAAATTGGCTCTTTTTTGCGTTACATTCAGCACATTTTCCAGAAATTCTCTTAACTCCATTGATATTTGCATAGTATTTTATATCGTTTGTGGCAGTTTTCTCTTTACATCTCACACAATATATGAGCGCCATTTATATAAGGAAAATTAGTCATCGTAACCACCTACTCCATTAAATCTGTTGTCGATGTTTTCAAAAGTTTTATCGACATCTTCTTTAAATTTATTAAAGTTTTCTTCTAGTTTATTTTACTTTATCGAGATATAAATCGTTGTATTCAACGAGTTTATGATCAATATTCTCAAAAGTTTTTGTGGCATCTAAACTAAACTTATCAAAAGACTGCTTATTTTTTATAACTTTTTCATTAATTTCGCCAAAGTTTTCTTCTAGTTTAATTAATTTATCATGAAGTAAAGATTGATTAGTAACTACTCTTTTAAAAACTTCACCATTTTTTCTATCGGTTTCATTAAAACCCTCTTGAAATTTAGCGAAATCTTCCAAAAAGTTTGTTATTTTTCCATAAAGATCGCCTTTATATAGATTGAAATTTTCCTCAAAATTTGTAAATTTTTCATCACAATTTTCTATAGATCTTTTACTTCTCGCTTCAAGTTTTTCATAGACTTCTGTTGTAAAATCTTTAACATGCTGTTTATGATTCTCATAATTTTGTTTTAGTTCATTAAACATTTTAATAGGATCTTCTAATTGAATCATTACAACAACATCAAATGGATTAATTCCTTTACTAACACCGCTAATTCTTTTTCCTTTAAAATCTAAGGCATTTTTAACATTCGGATCATGTAAATCAACAATATCGATGTTTTCTGATAATTTTAGAGGTTTTAAAATTTGTTCTTTAACAACAACATCATGTTTGTCAATACCAGGTCGAACACCGACAATTCTTTTCTTATTAGCCAAACTAACATAATTCTTTTCAACTTTGATCGCTTCAGTAATTTCATCAGCTTTTTCGATATGAGACATTAAATTGGTAAATAATTTTTTTACACCATCATCAACTTCTTTTTCCAATGTTTTTATTTTATCAGCAACTTCATTTGAACTCATGAAATTTGCAAGTTTGTTATCATATTCTGCTTTAAAATCTTCAATCTCGACAGCAAACATATCTGAATCTGGAAGGTTTTGTAATAAATTTTCTAACTTGTTATCAAACTCATTTCTCAAACTATCAAAATTGAAACTATTATCTACATTTTGAATAATTTGTGTACCAAATACGTCAAAAATATTTTGTGAATCCATATTTATTAAGCAATAATTTGTTAACAACTTCTTTAAAATCTTTACCATTACTCAGTTCATTCAACACAAAAACACATAAATGACCACAAATTGGGGGATCTTTATAGTCTTGAATCTGAGAATCATTGTAGTAAACGCTTGATTTTTTCAAATATTTAATCAATTCTATAGGTGGTTTGTCCTCAATTCTTCCATACGAATCAAAATAACATGCATTCTTATCATTTTTATAATAACAAATCCAATGTGTTCCACTTCCCATAATCGAGTCTAAATTCACAATTCCACATTCAAATTTCTTAACTTTTTCAGGTAATGTATCTCTCATGAAGATTCCTCTAAAATGTTTAATATTTTTGCAGATTTCTTCCAATTCCCCGAATGTTAAAGGTTTTAAATTTTTTTTTCAATGTTTTGATTTCACGTAATTCAAAGTTTTTTTCATCTAATCCAGATCCTGTAACATCTTCCAACTCTTTATCTAACCAATTTAAAATGTTTCGAACAATAGGAATCACATCCTTTTTAACGATTGGAGCAGCTTTACGAACATAAGGAACAACATTTTTAACAACTGGAATATTTTCCTCCAAAATCTAATAAATCTTTCAAAAGTCCACCATTTTTAAGTTCTTTCAACTGATTATAAGAAAATTCTATTCTGGTTCCTTTATTGTTTTTCTTATGTTTTTCGAGTTTATTGTATTGTCTATTTGTTAAAAATATCTTATCTTCGCCATTTTTTTAGTTGATCTATTTTAAATTGAATACTAACGGGTATTTTCTTCTTAAAAGCGGATTTTATTTTTTCTTTCTGATTTTTGCTGAAATTTACGTTCACCTCCATTTATATAGTTAAAATTTCAAGTTCTCTTCGATTCCCATTCCTAATTTTCTCTTCAAAAACATTGCTCCAGCTGTTGGAAGCGC
Source organism: Homalodisca vitripennis (assembly GCF_021130785.1). NCBI lineage: Eukaryota > Metazoa > Arthropoda > Insecta > Hemiptera > Cicadellidae > Homalodisca > Homalodisca vitripennis. Next base: position 30,260 of record NW_025779109.1, on the reverse strand, counting down.
AACAAATCTTTCACCTAAACTAGCATCTTTTGATAAAAATCTATCCATTGCCTTATCTTGCAAAACTTTATCTGCGATATGTCTGGAATTTGTGTCTCTATGTTTTGCATAAAAAATATCGTGTTCCATAGCAGCTTGATCTAATTTATTTATACCAGTATCTCCTCTTTTTAGTCTTTTTTCGAGTTTTGTGCCAGGCCCCAGATACTGATAAGTTGGTACGTGTAATTCAAAAGGTAAATTGTTGATAAAATCATTCAAAAGTCCGCTACCCTCAATCATAGATGAACTTATTGCCGGCAAAACTCGTTTTAAATATTTAATTCCATCAGGTTTTTCAATCATTTCATCAAGTTTGTTCGAAATAAAATCTTTAATCGCTTTCTTTTCGTTCAAAAAATTGTTGTTTCCAGCCTTTTCTTGAGCATAAATATAATTTATAATTCCATCGAGTTTTGTCAAATCGTCGATATATCTGTATTCAATCTTATTATCACTGTATTTTCTCACACCTGATCCTTCGATTCTTTTTTCCCAAATTGGTTTAATCAAATTGAGATATTTTTTACCTTTACTTGACTTTGGTTTCTTAGTTGATGGATCATTATTTTTGTAAATTGAATCAGATTTCCATAAAATTTCAGTATACTTTTTCAAGTCTTCTTCAGAATATAAACCGTCTTTTGGAACATCAGTGCCTGTTAATAATCTCCATAAACCTTGAGTTCCTTCATATGTTTTTTCATTAATAATGATATCATTATGCTCAAAATTCACGGGCAAATTTCCAATCATAAAACTTTTCTTTTTTCTGTCCCAATACAAACCAAATTTATCATCCTTTGCTCTAGGAAGAAATTTTTTACCAATTTCACCAATTATTATATCCGTTGTTCCAGGACTTATTGGTTCAACTATGGTAGAGTCTTCAATGATTCGAGGTCTAAATGGTGTTGAAGATGGTAATTTTGGCAATTCAAACTCAGATTCTGGTATCGAAATATCAGCAAATTGTCGTACAACTGGAACCAAATTCATCAAATTTTGATTATCGCTTAAAACATTTTCAATTTTGCCCTCAACATTTTTTATTGCAGATGTTACAGGTTGATTAATTTTTTGAATAAATTCTTGTTCTTTTTCATCAATTCGAATCTGTTCTTAAAATTCTTTGATTAATTTCTTTTCTATTTGATCAAGTTTTTTCGCTTCTTCAGAAGTTACGTTCGCCATTTATTTAGGAAAATTTTGAAACGTGGAACGTAAAAACGTGAACGTGGAACGTAAAACGTGAACGTGGAACGTGGAAACGTGAACGTGGAACGTGAACACGGAACGTAAAACGTGAACGTGGAACGTAAACGTGAACGTGGAACGTAAACACGAACGTGAAACATGAACGTGGAACGTGAAACACGAACGTGAAACACGAACGTGAAACATGAACGTGAAACGTAAACACGAACGTGAAACATGAACGTGAAACATGAACGTGAAACATGAACGTGAACGTGGAACGTGAACGTGGAACGTAAAAACGTGAAACATGAACGTGAAACATGAACGTGAAACATGAACGTGAACGTGGAACGTAAAAAACGAGAACACGAAACGTAAACGTGAACGTAAAATCATGAAAACAACTAGATTATCACACGTTTATATTGGAAAATTTATTCAAATATTTACCATTTTTAGGCTTCAAAGTTAGATTAATAGTTAAAAATCCATAGTCTTCTTTCCAAATTTTATCACACAATTCATTAAAGTGGTTAAAACTCATATCAGATCCCACATAATTGTTGTAAATCTTTCTCGAATAGTGATCGTCTTGCTTAAAAACACACAACATATTCAAGTTATTTCTAATAACTTGTTTATCAACCTTTGAAAAGCATTGAGAAAGATAGATACAAGATATGTTTTTGTGACGGGACATTACGAAATATTCCTTAATAACGTCTTGATTTTCTAAAATACAGTCATCGAAAACGATTAAAGAATTCGGTTTACATTCGCTTAACGGAACTATGTCCTCGGAAGCATTATAAAAATGTGATATTTTTTTGTTTAAGTTTTTCTCAATATTTTCAAATCTTTCTTGTAATTTTTTATAGGCGTCTTGTTCTAAAGATTTACTAAAGACGTACAAATTGGAATAAGGAATCAACCTATTGTAGATAAAATTCAATAATAAAGTTGTTTTTCCACATCCACTTGAACCAACAATTAACAATCTGATTGGTTGATCTCTCTTGTTTTCTTCAATCGTTTGAAGTTTTATCTGATCTTTTTTGCTTTAAAAATTTCTCCATTTAAATAGAAGATTTTCATCTTGAAGCAACGCTTGCGAAAATGAAGCTGTTCAAGTTGACTTCAGAAAGCTCTAAATTAGTTTTAAAACTTGGAACATCCTATACACTTAGAGGAAGAATCAAATTATTTTATCGGTTTAAGCGGTTTTTATTCTGACAATTTTGTAATAAATATTAGTGAAAGTTCTCCTTATTGTATAGGATTTAGTGAGAAGAACGTAACAAAATATTATGGTTTAAACAAAGGATATTATACCTTCGATCAAATAAAAAATTCCCTTAAAAATTATCTGAAAACATTCAAACAATCAGATAAATCTTTAAACTTTGACGAAAACAAGTTTGAAATGCAAAAAAATTATCTCTCTAATAAAATTCAAATAAAATCACCAGTAAGAATAATGTTTTCCAGCAATTATTGTAGAATTGTTAGGGTTTGTTCAAGAAACTATTGAGCCAAATCAGGTATATTTAGGAAATAAAAACGCCAAAATTTAGACCGTTTGATGTAATTGAAGTGCACTGCAATCTCGTTGAACCTAGTTTTGAAAATCATACCGAACATTTACACAAAGAATCTGAAATTTTGTACACATTTTTCCCAAATGTTGCTTATGGATCAAAAATCAGTGAAAAACCGAATGAAATCGATTATATTCCAATTAGAAAAAATATGAAAAGAATTCAAAAAATCGTCTTAACTGTTCAAGACTCTGAGGGAAATTTATTAAATAATGAGAGTAAAACAACAATATATTTAAGATTGAAAAAGGAATAAAAATGAGTTGATGATGATGACAAAATTCAATATTTTTACTTAAAAAACAAGAGTCTATGCCATAGACCCTTTCAAAATCTTCATCCTGACACTGTTTTTATCAATGAATCTGGCCTTCATTCTCAAAATAAAAATGACTAGTTAAATTTCTTTTCTATCTAAATGGAGTCAGTTGTAGACCTACTCAATAATCAACTTAGATTTAAAAGCAAACATATCTTTACAATTGTTGACGAAAATAATGAATTTTGTTTTAAGGCTAAAGATGTTGCAGAAATATTGGAATTTAAAAATACGAGACAAGCTATCATAGATCATGTTAAAGAAAAATACAAAAAAAAGCTTTGAAAACATAGATTCTGACAAGGGTATCGAATCGCGACTCTTACAAAAATTACATCCAGACACTATTTTCATCAATGAACCAGGACTTTATACTCAAAATAAAAATTGCTTGTTAAATTTTATTTCTATCTAAATGGAGTCAGTTGTAGACCTACTCAATAATCAACTAAAATTCAATAACAAACATATCTTTACGATTGTTGACGAAAACAATGTGATCTGGTTTAAGGCTAAAGACGTAGCAAAAATTCTAGAATATGAAAATACTATGCAAACGATCAGAATAAACGTTGACGAAGATGATAAAAACTTCTATTTTAATCTAAATATAAGGGGGGCTATAAATAGCTTACCTTCAAACTTCCAAAATAACACTGTTTTCGTTAATGAATCTGGACTTTATTCTTTAATTTTGAGATCGCATAAACCAGAAGCGAAATTGTTTAAAAATTGGGTTACGAAAGAAGTATTACCTTCCATTAGAAAATATGGTGAGTACAAACTCAAAAACGAAAATAAGCAGTTAAAAGATGAAATAAAAACAGTTACAAATTTCAGGTCAAATGAAATCCTTGAAAATAGAGAATCAAGAATTGCGAATGGAATTAATGAAGAGAGATATGGTATGTAAAGATTTTGATAAGAAAAAACACCATGTTTTTGTGTTAATTAAGAAGAATCACATGTGGGAATATCCTTATTACGTTATCAGAGCTCAGAAACGAGAAATACCAAACCGATTAAAACATCTAAAAATAAATTATCCTGAATTAGAGATTTTGTTCATTGATGACGAACCAAATTCTATCAATCTGTATAACCAAATGAAAGAATCTTTGAATATTTTATACAACGGAAATCATTTTACTACAAATATGGCAGAAATCTCGACTGATTTATAGAATATCTAAATTACACGATGAAAATGTTAATAAATTTTATTAAACTCTCGAATTATGATATTTTGTTTGTAAATGTTTTTGAAGATAAGGTAACCATTGAATGATTCGTCCACACTCGCAAAGAGTCGGTTTCTTTTGACTTTCTCGTTTAATTCTTCTAGCACAATCTCTACAAAAAGCCTTCTTGTTATCTTTACTATAATGCCAATCGTAAAATTTGGAAATATCCTTAATTTCTTTACAAACGCAACATTTTTTCTCTTCTAACGTTAATTTTTCTAATTTATCGTATAATTCTCTTGCATATTTTTTATGACAATCCTTACAATAATAGTATAATCCATCTTTGGTATTCTTATTTTTATGAAAAGCTTCAAAATCTTTAAATTCTTTGCACCTTGAACATTTCTTTTGAGCCTCCATTTATATAGAAAAAATCTTTGACTTTCTCAATTCATATTCATAAAACTTTCCGGTTATTTCTTCATTATTTAAATCTTTTATACTATAAGTTACAGGATCTGTGTTATTAATTTGATAAATCACAAAGATTTCTCTTGACCAATTGTTCTTATATTTGTTCGAAAATGTTTGTTTTTTACTAACAATTCTTACATGATCATTGACTTTAAATTTAGTTTTCGTGTGAATTTCAGGTGGAACATACTTGAAAACGGTCTCTAATAACTCCTTTTCTGCATCCTTATCTACGTCTTTCGGTTTCATTTTGATTGTGCTGTGAACTGTATCGTTATAATTGTTTTACGATTTTTTGAAGAATATCGATCCATTTAAAGTTTTTATTAATCTCAAAAATTACTTTCATTCTCTCATTTTGAGTTCTGTTATATCTCTCTACAATACTTGATTTCTCTTCGTTTTCAGTATGATAAATCTTAATGTTTGTAATTTCCTCAAAACATCGTTAAATTCTTTATTTTTAAACTCTAAACCCTTATCTGTATGAAGTAGGTTAGGAGGTTTGTGATTGATCTTTATCGCGTCTTTTACTATATCTTCGAAAGCTTTTGAAATATCCTTGCCGTTTTTTCTTTTGATAGCTCTTGACCAAGCATATTTTGAGAAAGTATCAATAACATTTAACATATACTTAAATCCATCATTTTGATCTGAATAGTTTAGACATTATAACTAAATCTGCTGCCCATAAATCGTCAATTCCTAATGTTATAATTTTTCTCTCTTTTTAAACTTTTTTCGTACTGGTGCATGAATTTCTCGAGCTTCAATCTCTATCTCATCTTTAGTCTTCAATTCTTGCTTAACAGGTTTTGGATTTGGATTCTTTATAAACTTACTCTTGTTTGTCTTACATTTTGAACATTTTGCAGCAATTCTATACAATCCATTTTGAGTTTGAACGATTTTTGAATCTATATTTTTCGTTTTCTTTTTACACTTGTGACAGTGAATTAAATCATCTTCCATTTACATATCAAAGTTTCCAAGTTTATTTAATTCGTCTAAAATATCTGTTTTATATCCATACGGTACTGTATCGATCTTATTTTCTAGGACAATTCTCTTATCATCTTTAGCGTTCAGTGCCAGCTTGTTTATGGTAACAGTGTACAACTCATGTTTATAACTTTTGATGACTGTCATCTCCCTAAATTCTTCTTTATCTTCGAACAAACATCTCTTCAAGTTTTCGATATTTATTGTTTTATTTACAACGCTTCTCTTAATTCCTTTACACCTAACTGGGTTTTTATCTAGATATTTGTACGAGTACATCTTAGACCTTAAACCACAAAATTCTTCTAAAACTTCGCTATTTAACTCATCTTTGAATTTCCATATTACCTTCTTATTTTTAGTAGTGAAACATTCATGATCTTTTGGATAATCACTTGTATCAAAGTCATCTATATTTTCTTTAATAATTTTAAAAGGATCTCGTTTCAATTCTAGAAAATAACTGTCTGTATCCATGTAACACAGATTCAAATCTGGATCAAACTTCTTTAATTTGTTGTAATAAAACTCGTACATTAGCAATTTTGAGAGGTCGAGAACTGAAAATCCTATGTAAATCGGTTTGTTAAATTTAACCTTTTGTTTGTACATGTGACTCGCTATACAGTTGTCGTCAAAGATGTTAAAGCATTTGAAATTTGTTTTCTTAGCTTGTTTCATTGAAAATTCTTCATTTCCAAGCTTAATATCACATCTGTTTCTCACATTTTCCATAGATTTTCCAAAAACTGAGTTGTTCATCAGCTTATAAAAAGTCCTTTTCAAAGTCGCTTGTAGCTTTGGTTCTCATGTTTGTGTTAAAATCAATGTATTCTTTCATAAAAGGCTTCTGATCGAATGCAATAACTCTATTCACATGTTTCAAAATCATACCTTGTTCCAAATAGAACTTCAAATTTCTCGAATGAACAGCGTATTCAGTTTTATCCAGTAGAGTTGTGCAAAGTTTGTTTTTAAAATGTTCTGGAGCAAGAGGTAAATCCTTGTGATGTTCGTGTAAATTTGTTGGATATCCAAGATCGACTTCGAGAATATAGCCATAATCTTCGTCGCCAGTGAGTTCTAAAATTGTTTCTTGCCACTCTTCTTTTGTATACGTTTTAGGATCCATCCACTTGATATCACTAAACGGCAGTTTTTGCATAAGACCATACCCATAAAGGTTGTTTGCATCGAGATAGAGTAAATAGTTTTCGGGCTTTGTCTTATCAAAATCTTTTAAATATTTGTTATTTGCTTTCAAATATCGCTTAATACACTGAGGAATGCCTCCGCGAATACCTTTTTCGATCATTAAATACATATTATAATCACTAATTAATTTTAATTCTATCTTCGTTAATTTTAACATAGCATCCCATGCAAGACTGGGAGCTGTTAGATAGTGTGCTGGATCAAGCTTATAGCAATTCAAACAAATATTCCTAAAATTTTCAAAGATATCAGCGAGCAATAGAACATCTTGAATGTTATAGAGATCAGAGTAATTTCCTAGATTTTTCTCTTTTAATTTGTTCCAAACATTTAAGTAGTGTTGAAAATCTTTCTCAGATATGCTCTCGTCTGTCAAAAGGGAATAGAAATCTTGAATTCTCAATTCTTCTGTGTAATCAAGTTTTTCAATACTGTCGATAAATTCATAGGGAAATATGCCTTTTCCAGATAGAATTTTAAAGATTTCTTCTTCGTCATTTGGCTGTCTTTTTAGAATTTCATTCAATATTTTTCCATCCTGTATAAAATGATTTGTATGTTTGAAGTCTTCTCTCTTTAGATTTTTAGCTAACTTTTCTATAGACGAGGCCATGAATCTGAACGTGTCTACAAACGAAAACTTGATGAACTTTCTTGGTTTATCATCTTCAAACTCATAGCCATATCCAGAATTTACAGAATAATTAATATATTTCTCATCTGTGTTTGCGATCAAATCAACATTTCCATACTGTTTAGCCAATTCTTTTATGTACAAATGAGCATCGTAATTTGACATATTGTGGCAGAAAACGGGAATATTTTGAGGAAATTTGAGATTCAAGTTACAAGATAAATGAGCAGCACCTCGAAATTTACCTGTTAAATGACAATGATCTCGTACTTTTTTTCTTGTTTGATTATCAAAACCCTCACATTCACAAATATGACAAAGACTGGAATTTTGATACGAAATTTCTTCTTCTTCAGTTAATTTCATGGGTTTTTGGTTCTTAGAATTATATTTTTTAGCTATGTATTTCGATAATTTATTGAGCTCTTCAAACAATTTTGCAGGAACATTCGGCAAATCTTCTTCATTTTTGGCTCGATAACATATCGGTTTGTACATGCGATTTGTCACATTTGACACTAAATATAGAGTAAAACCATAAGGAATGTGCTTCTGAATCTTGGTTGTAGTCGACTTTTGCGGATTGTTTTTGCATGTGAGAATCTTCTCTAATATGCTTTCAAAATCCATATAAATAACGTAAGGATGAGAAAATTTCTTTTGATAATTAATAAATGTTGTTGTTTGACCTGGAAACGGCATAATTGGCTTACAAACTTCGTGATTTTTACAAATTTCTAAATGGTCTGTTAAATCTCCAGATTTGTAGAAATGGCTTAAACATCTTCTGCATAGAAATTTTTTATTTTTACACTTAGATAACTGAGAGAAAACGAGCTTATTTAAATCTGTTATCAAAACATAATGAGATTTGTCATCTTGTTTAACATACAATAAATCGATTTCTAACTCGGCATCATAAATTTCTGAAATTTGTAACGGAACAATGTTAATATTTTCATCAAAACTATAGACATTTACAGACATTTTCGGATAATTATACTTTGCTTTACTGCTTCGTTTTTCAAATAATTGTATATCTTTTAAGGACATTGGATACTCGAAACCTGAAAATATCTCGTCATTTACAAATTTCTCGTATTGCTTTGCTCTGTCAGCATTCTTTTTCAGGTTTTTCAATAGCGCATCGGATAGAATAAACAAAACAGAAATCATCTTTATTTTTGATATTTACACAAGCTTTCTTATCTTTGATTTTCTTTGGCAAATCGATATATGATCCTGCGTTCATTATTTCGTGTTTATTAAGGCTCAAAACTAGTTGTTTGCAGCTTTTAAATGTCCATCCAGAACCCTTATTTGGATGATTTGTCTGTTCTCGATGTGTTAATTTATTAAATTGCTTAGTAATAAAGTCGTTTACATCAAAGATCTCGTCTGCTTTTATAGTAAAGTACATTGGACAAGTTTGTGTTTCACCGTTCACTAAAGTTCGTTCGTATTCGCATTCTAAAGAGAGATATCCTTTACTATTTTTCACAGTTTCTTGAAATTTTTCGATTAAACTTTTAATTTCTGGGCGCAAAATAGAAAGATATTTGTAAATTGACATGAAATTGTCGTTCAAATTTGTTTAAAATGTATTGCTTAAATAGACCATGTATTGAGGATAAAACTTCTACATCAATGATATTTTCAGGTTTCTCATTAAGAGTTTTGTCAATTTCTTCGATCATTTCAGACTTAGTTTTATCGTTTGTTTCAATGGACAATTTCTCAGCGATTGATTGAATTTTTTCATCTTTAAATAGATTGAGATCTTTTTTTACTTTCCTTAAAATTTTTCTTTAGTTCACGCAATTTTTCTATATTGTACATCTTCTCGTGACCATCGATTTGATTCTCTTTAGCCCAAGTCCTCAAATAATTTAGTTCTTTATTATAAATTTCTTTGTTCTTCAAATGATTTTTCGACTTATAATGTCGGGTTAAAATGATGTTCGAAAACATCTTTTTTGCAGTACGGGCAGGATATCTTTTTCCTCTCCATTTAAATAGGGAAAATTTGAATCTGCCAAGTTTTACTTTTTAGTAAAATATCTTTTTATTAAACTGAAAAATAGCAATAATTCAGTAGATTTCTAAGGATTTTTATCAAAATTTGATAAAAATCAGCACAATTTATGGTTGAACAGCCTTTGATTCTTCTATTTAAAGAAGAAAAATTTGTTTAACTAACACTTTGAAAAGTACAGATTTTTACTAAAATTTGATACAAATCAGCACAATTTATGGTTAAACAGCCTTTGATTCTTCTATTTATATAGAAAAAATTTTATTTATAGATTTTTTAAATTTCAATTTTTGTAGTGATTTTTCGAGAAATATCGTTCACATTATCAACTTTAAAGCTAAAAATTCGCAATAATTAGAGAAATTCAGTAGATTTTCAGGATTTTTCAAAAAACTCTAGTATATATGCACCTTAAGAGCTGTGGTTTTGACCCTAAAAACACGTTTTTAGGGTCAAAACCCCGGTTTTTTGTGTATTTTGGAAGTATAGTGTTGATTTTTCACCTTAAAAGTGTAGAAGTATTAATTTTTTTCTATGTAAATGGCACTGTTACAAGAGTTGAATAAGGTTGGTGATTTAACATTCAAAGAATACAAGAAATTAATAGAATTAGAAGAAAATAAGAAATACAAAATTGTGAATTTGGAGAAAATGAAAGATAAATTCGGGTTTACAATAATTGCCGAGTTGGAAGATTGTAAAGTACACTTGCCAAACAGATTTTTGACTGTTTTGGATGAAAAAAAAGATTAAAGAATTGAACAAAAATGAAAAATTACACTTGGTTGTTACTGGAAAGAAGACTATTAAAGATAAAGACTGTGTTACAATTAACTTCGTGGAATAAAGATTTCGAAGATTTCTGGATTTTTTCATTAAAACAGCTTAAGAAATTAGAAGCCTACAATGAACAGTAAAACAGCTATAGATTCGGTTAATTTTTCATTCGTGAGTTACAGATTAGTTTATTGTCCTTTAAACAGTATTTTACGTTGATTTTCTGACTGTCCCAAAAGTGAGCTAGAACCCTCACATTCATATCTACTTATATATATATATACTGGGTGCTTCAAAAAATGTATACACACTTTGAACTTCCATAGAAAATTTATTTACCGTTCTACAAAGTAAAATTTCAGGAAATTATAAAGCTTAAAGACCAATGTAAATGAAACGTAAATAACAAATGTTAATACTGTTCAAATTGGTGACCTGCAGCATCAACACAATTCCGAGTACGAGTCACCACTGATTCTGTACATCGTATCAAAACGTCCAATGAGATTTCTCTACACACAGCTTGAATCTCATTCCAAAGAATGTCTAGGTTACGTGGTTTACGTTTGTACACCTCATCTTTTACTGTGCCCCATAAGAAGAAATCCTGTGGTGTAAGGTCTGGAGAGCGTGCTGGAAACTCGATTGGCCCCCTGCGTCCTATCCACCTGCCCGGCAAATTTTGATCCAGGTAAGCTCGTACGTCCCTGTGATAGTGCGGCGGGGCACCATCTTGTTGAAAATAAAAATTATCATTGCCGTATAATGCACGAATGGCAGGAAATATGGAATCAGCAAGCATTGTTAGGTAATTAATACCAGTTACAGTACCTTCAAATCGAAAAGGTCCAATGAGTCCCCTTGAAGACAAACCGCACCACACATTTACACCAGGCAAATTTAAAGCTTTTTCAATTGTAATGTGAGGATTGTCTTCAGCCCAGTAAACACAACTATGCCTATTGACAGTTGCATTAAGTTTGAATTGGGCTTCATCCGACCAAATGATGCTACCCATAAATTCCGGTTCACGTATCACCATCTCCTGAACCCATTCACAAAATTGCAACCTTCGATCTGGATCGTCGTAACTTAGCTGTTGCACCAGCCTTGGAATGTAAACACGATACTTGCCTCTCTTCAGAATGCGTACCACTCTGCTAGCACTTACATCACTTTCACGTGCCCCTTGCCATGAAGATTTGTTAGGAGAGCGTTGAAACAGTTCCAAGACTGCCGTTGAAGACTCATCACTTGTAGCTGTTCGAGGTCGACCTGAATGACCTTTATGCACATCACACACTGTTCCATGAACTTCGAATTTGTCTCGTATGCGTGTAATTGTTAATCTTGAAGGTGGTTCTGTATCATAATCCCTTCTCCACTGTCTTTGAACTTCATTTACATTCTCAAACTTCCAGTACCACTTAATAACCTGCTTACGTTCTTCAAAACTCAAACGTACGTCCGCCATGTTGATATTACAAATTCAAACTAACAATATAACATAAAGGGACGATTATGCTGCCACCTGGTGAAGAAATATAACATTAGCCTTATAGAGCGGGAAAACTACGATAGTTTTAAAGTGTGTATACATTTTTTTGAAGCACCCGGTATATATATCAAACACGGAAAGTGATATATATATATATATATATATATATATATATATATATATATATATCCGGGTTCGAGTTCCGTCGGAGCAAGTACTTTTTGTGATTAAATGTTTATTGAAATTAAATTCGGCTATTGCCATTTATAAAAGTTTAATAATATGTGTATATATATATATATATATATATATATATATATATATATATATATACACAGAATGATGTATTCAACTAAAACATAAATCATAAATACTAACTTTACTGTTTAAATGCTATAATAAAAGCAACTCAACGTTTTGAGGAATAAAATCGATCCTCTTCTTCGTTTGTCAAATTTTAAAACTCAATATTAGGTACTTTTGTTTACATAGGACAAGCAACTAAGAAACCTCACATAGCACCTAGTTCTTAAAGGCATTTGCTCTTGCTTCCGGAGTGATATTAAGGATGGGTAAGATTGCGGGAAGAAGACACCTCCTATCGAGATCCCTTAAAGAAAAGCGAGTTCTAAAGAACTATAAATCTCAGGCATGATTTCTTGGAAAAAGGAGAGACTAGCTCTGATGCAGACTCTTTCAGTCAAAACGTGTAATGGAGAGTACTCCCCCATATCTAGACTAGCAACAGTCCTTATTACAATGAAGCTCCTCCATTCACTCCAACAGCCATTCTCCATAGAAAACTAGACCTATGGAATAACATTTTTACACCGTTTCCGGTCAGTATGAAACATAGTGTTGCAGATTGTGTTGTTACTGAGCGTTGGCAAGTGTTCGAAAATATGTGCAACTTAACTAAGATGTAATAAATTGTTAACTCTGTACATGGAAGTGGATGACAAACAAATATACATTACAGATGGTATAATGACAGAACCAAAGTTAAAATAATGGGAAAGGAACAAAATAAAATATCCAAATTTAAAACACTCACAGAAAAAGATTTGGAAACACAGCTTCATGTCACGTCAACCCTTCCAGTGAACAAATCGTAACAACAACGCGTTTTCACGTAGGAAATCGCACGGTGGATATACTGGGTCGTCCAAAATAACCTGCCAGTTTTCGGAATGAAATACTGTTTCCACGAAATATTACTTAAAATGTATTCAATTAGTAAAAGTATGTGCATAGTTATAATATTTTAATTTATGGAATATAACATCACATACAGGTAAATGCTCCTCACCAACATCCACACATGTCTGTAATGTTTTCTGAAATTTCCCATTGCTCGGAGTACCATTGACATTGATATTGCAGCAACTAACTTACGCAACGTAAAGACATGTAACTTTAAAGACACACTTACACAAGCCAGGAGCAACGAACAAATGTTAACTCTCTTGTGTAACATGTTAGGTACTATTTTTTTTTTTTTTTTTGTGAGGCCTTTCGTACTCAACTTATATTATTGATAATATATTATACAAAACTTATATTATTGGAGAGTTTGTTTAAATTAATATATAATTTCCAATAAGAAAAGAGCTACAAGAATGTATAGCAACTATTCATTTTGTTTTGAAATGGTATTCATTTGGTTTAGTTTTATCTTTGATTTGAAGATTACGAATGGTTTGTATTTATACTTAAGTGTATAGTGGTTAAGTTTATAGGTTAAGTTGTATTGAGGTTAAGATGTCGGTGGAGGATTGCTCCCATCTTCAAACCGTTAAGCTGATTCATAAGGTTCTTCAGGCGAGAAGGCCAGAATATCCTAGGAGCAAGCTGGTTTTTAGGCACGAGGTGAGTCAGCGCTGTACTTGACAGGATGGTCTATTACACCTACAAAGGACAAGTTTAGAGACAGGGAAAAAGGCATTTAGACACTTTGGACCCAAAAAATATAATGCTCTGCCCACTGCAATAAAAAACCTCAGCCTCGTAAAGTCTAAGAAAAGTGTTACAGGCATATTTAAGTGATAAATTTTAGTCGTAATTTTATTATTGTGTGATCTATGTATACTTTGTATACATTTTGTATACTTTGACAGGAGTTGTCATGAAAAGCAGAGTTTGTACTTTGATGAACGGTCGACCAATAAAGACATTTTATTTATTTATTTAAGTTAAGTGGTTAAGGGTCGGAAAGGACTATGTAGTCCTAACTGCGCTTGAACAATTAAAGAGAATTTTTCTTTAATTTTCGTTTTATCTTGTTTCAACGAGGTGATTTTCAGTGAAAACCCGAATCATAAAACGTGTTTTGCTAAAATAAATGCTTTCGACGGTGGTCGTGGAAACACTTGTATTGCTGTCAATATAGATGAAAGCAAATTGGATATCGCTTGTACAGGAAATAAAGAGGTCATCAATATTTTAAATCAAATCATTACTACTATTGTAGTTCGAGTGTCTTTCATTATTCATATTAATAAAAGTTGTACTTATATAATTTATATTTGTTATTTGATTTATATTCATTTTATTTAATTATCTTGTTCCCACATTTTATAAATCAATGTTGTTTGTTTGTAATTTATTTTATTTATTTGTTATTACTGTTCTTGATCATTGTTTATTTACATTTTAAAACTATTTAATTCTAAAAAGGTGTATAAAAAAAATTCATTGAGAACTAATTTTTTTGAAAATGACAATGTCTGGTACGATGTTCACAAACTTAACCCTCGGAAAATGCGTTATCTGGTACGATGATCACAAACTTAATCACCTGAAATGACAATGTCTGGTACAATGTTAACAAACTTAAACATCAGAAATTACGTTATATGGCACGATGATCACAAACTTAAACCTCGGAAATTACGTTATCTGGTGCGATGATCACAAACATAAACACCTGAAATGAACGTCTGGTACGATGATCAAAAACTTAAACCTCGGAAATGGCAATGTCTGTAACAATGTTCACAAACTTAAACCTCGGAAATGACGTTATCTGGTACGATGTTTACAAACTTAAACCTCGGAAATTACGTTATCTGGTACGATGATCACAAACTTAAACCTCGGAAATTACGTTATCTGGTGCGATGATCACAAACTTATACACCGGAAATGAACGTCTGGTACGATGATCACAAATTTAAACATCGAAATGACAATGTCTAGTACGATGATCACATACTCAAACACCGGAAATGGCAATGTCTGGTACGATGATCGCATACTCAAACAACGGAAATTACAGTGGCAAGACAATTTTTCTGAATTGTGTGAAAGTTTTTGGAACTTTGGGCGCAAAAGGAGACTGTGTTGTAACTGGAATTAAATTTGCTGAAAATTTTCCATATAGATTTTAGAATGGAGCACCTGGACGACACTTCTTTGAGTAAACACAAAATGTTCCTGATTAGGTTGTACTCGGAAAACAGTGACTACAGTCTGAGGCAGAAAGCATAAGAATTCTTTGCACAGAACGGGGGAAAATACTGCTTGAGTCTAGTGTCTAGTTACTGAACTATGACGTCACTGCAGCAGACATTTGGTAACTAATCGATATAAAAAGGTGATTTTGCTATTTGCTACCATACAAATTCCGTATTGACCTAATTTTTTTATGTACTGTCTTGTTCTAATCACGCGTCACACAACGCGGAAAAAGCGGTATTTATGTATCAGCATTTATGTATTGAAATCTTTAGAAAAATACATTTCATTTCAAAAAAAATTATTTTCACAGTATTAACAAACTTTACAATAGATTTATACAAAACAACAAACAATATAAAACATCGATCTTGAAATATTACAAACTTAAAAATAATTAAATAATGATATAATCTTAAAAACAAACCAAAAGTAAACTTAATAATCAAAAAGAACTAAAAACAACTAAAACTCGATAATTGTGAAATAAAATAGAGCATCCAATAGGCAAAAGCCCGATGAAGGATGCACATAAGATTAAACTAGCATAATAAAACTAAACTCAAAGATGGAATGAAACCGCTACATAAATAATATATTAATAAGAAAACCATACAAAATTGTTTTTAAGTCATGGACGTAAAAATAAAAAGATTAATTGGAATTATAAAAAGTGTTTAAAAATGAACTAAAATGTACACATTTTTCATTATTTCATTCAACAATTTTTAGAAATCACTCGCAATTATCTAACGAAAATAAACACATTTTGTAACTTTTTAAAAAGCGATTAATTTGTGCTAAAAGATCTAATTTAACGGAAGTAAGATTAAACAATCTTGGAACATTAAAAGTAAAAAAAATGTTTTAAAACAGTTAGGCTAATATTACGTGTGAGGGCCGGGTTTGAGCTTCTTATGAAAAATACTTTTAATACCTTATATATGTAAAGATTTCGCAAGGGGAGTATTTTAAAATTTAAAAATAGTGGCCAGGAATGATTGGTCTTATTTGATTTAGTAATAATGCGGATAATGGATTTTTGAAATGTAATGAGAGGATAAAGCGTGGATATACGAGTATACGTACCTCCTCAGCATACAAGCCCATAACTTAGTCTGGGGTGTATTAAAGTGTGGTAAACATTCAGTAGCAAGCTTGGAGGACATACATCACGCAACATATAAAAGCTTCTCAAACTTGTATAAAACTCTTACTTCAGTGAATTTATATGACCTTTCCAAGATACATTTGAGTCAATGGTAAGCCCAAGGTATTTGTATCTGTCCACTTTTTCAATCTTTTTACAATTACAAACCTTACCCGCAGAGCACGTAAAATGATGATAGTATGCATCATATTCAAAGTTACTTAAACAACAAGTTACAAAGTTACTCGTAAGTTAAATATCATGAATTTAGTTACTTAGGAGCATTGCATTTTTATTAAACCAAAAATTTAAAACTTTTAAATCATCATTCATTTGTCTAGGAATAGCTTCCAAATTGTAATCAGAATACGTCAGTGCTGTACCATCTGAAAAATCTGTCAATTTACCATTTAGCTCCCCATTACATAGGTCGTTTATGTACACAAGGAAATGAATTGGACTCAGAACTTAACCTTGAGACACACCGCATTCAACTGTTTCAAAATCACTGTATACTTTCCCTATTCTCACACACTGCTTTCTATCTTTAAAATAACTTTCAAACCATTTGTGGGGCAGACCTCTCACACCCGCTAAACCATAACTTTTCTAATAATATCTTATGATCAACTGTATCGAAAGCCTTTTTTATATCAATATATAAAGCTGCACATGTTTTGCCATCATTGATACCATTATAGATATTCTCAAAAAAAGCCAACAAAGCATCTTCTGTACTCATTCTTTCTCTAAATCCAAATTGTTTTGTGCTTAGATAGCCAAGTATTTTTAAGAAATCAATTAATTTTTTTTAAATTATTTTTTCAAAGACTTTAGCGAATACAGAAAGCAAAGAGGTAGGTCTATAGCAATTACTTTTTTATCTACTTCCACGTTTAAACAGTGGAATTACAACTGATACTTTTAGGTAAGATGGAAATTCACCTTTCAACATGCTTCGACTGAATAAATCTGTCAGAACTGGAACTTTATTATTTATGAAATCTATTTAAAATGTAACTGCTAATGCTATCGTTTCCAGACAATTTATTGTTTTTTAAAGATTTTATTGTTTTTAAAACTTCAAATTCAGTTGTCTTAGTAAAAAAATAAAGAATTTGGTGCAATTTTTATCTGGAAATAGTTGATTAAACATAACTTGATTTTGAGAATTAATAATCATGTTTTTAATGGTTTTGGTGCATTTATGAAATAGTTAAATTCTGAAGCAATCTCCTTTTCATCGGTAATCATGTGTGAGTCATCCTTTTCTATTTTATTAATTTCATAAATACAGCTCAATTATAGTCCAATATTCCCTATCTTACCTACAGAGTGGTTTTGTGGTAAGCTTGCACAATCAACAAATTTTAGTTCATTTTCAAGCTTCAAAAGGAATTGATAATTCAATGTTCACTAAATTGGAGAGTCTTGCCGACCTACTTACAAAATGTTCCAACTGTTGAAAGTCTACACATTTTGGAGACAGATTCATTCGGCTTACCTAAATGTGCCCTAACAAGGGACCTTCGCATGCAAGTGTTCACTTTATGAACAAGTTAAAGGTACACCCTCAGACAACTTCACTGCGAAGTTACAGAAAACTACAGAACATAATGCAAACATGTGGTGGTGTGTTTGGTGGTGGTGTTAAGTGGTGGTATATACCTAAAATCTTGTTTAATTCACGAGCAGTGTTTCTTGTAGCGGGACTTGGACCCTGGTATAGAATACGTGTGTTATCATGAGGGTAAAAGGAGTCAGGCTTGGCTTGTGTGTGGTGTACAGGCCAGCTTGTATTAATTACACCCGCTTGGAAACTCTTTTTCATGACTTATTTGCTGACCTAGCAATGGAAGTCCACTCTGTAATCTACGTGGGGGACATAAATGTAAATATGTTATCAAAAAGCGGGTCAGGATCTAAATATCTACGACGACTCTTGAAGGAATCAAATGCTGCCCAAGTTATAAATGAGCTTACTAGAGTAACAGCATCCTCGGCCACTTTGTTAGACCACGTCATAGTAGACAAGTCGTTTGAAGTCAAGAAGAACGGCGTCACTGATGCCCCACAGACTACAGAGATGTGAAGATGACAGACCACAAACTTGTTTACTGTGATATTTCGTACAATAAATGAAGACGCAACTAAAATTCAAGATATATCTCCAAATTTAACGTAAATCAAACAGTTATCTGGATTTCAGAGACAAACTGGGATGAAGTATTTCAGCTGAATAATGTGTATGACAGAAAACTTTATATCTACGAAAATAAAAAGTATGTATGATGGGTTTGCCCTAATTTCCTGTAAAAAAACAATATAGAAAAATGCCCTTAGGACAATCATAGAAATATAACGACTTACGAAAGAGAAAAAACGTAGAACTATATATTATAACTTACAGATTGGGAAAAATACAGAGCAATGCAAAATAGATTAAATAATGTGATTCGAAAAAGAGTATTTTCTAACAAATTAGCCTCTACAGTATCACCTAATGATTTCTGGAGCGGCTTTTCAGAGGAAGTGATGTTTTTGGAGAAAGAGTGAATGAAAACATTCGCAGAATTTAAATATTAAAGACGTGAACAAATACTTTGCTGAAATGAGGTCTGGATGTAATATTCATTCTGATACACTAAGTTTCCTCAGATGAAAGGAAAGCAATGGAAATATTGAGAACTTAAAATGTTATGCTGTTAAAAAATATGAGATAAAGTACGTTAATAATGAAATAAAATCAAAGGCAGTAAGTTCATACGCTTCAGGGAAAATTACGTACTTTATAAATACAATTTTAATAAGCTGAGTCTTCCCTAAAGAGTGTAAAATAGTGTCCCTCTACCTGAAGTCTCAACAACTATTTTGCAACATCTAAGACCTATCTCAATATTGCCTGCTATGTCCAAGATAGTGGAAAAAAATTATAATCGAACAAATCGTGCGATACATTGAAGCAAAAAGAATATATCTAAAACTAAAATCACGATTTACAAAAATCATAGTAACTGTACAGCCCTCATAAATGTATTTAGTGATATAATTGAGGCGAAAGATAATTGCAAGTGCAGTATTTTGGTGATGCAGTATGTTTAAGTCCCAAGCATTCGGTTCAATCGAACATGATATGTTGCTAGCGAAAATGAACAATCAGGTTTTATATAGGCCATAGAAAACAGGTCACCAAGCTTGGCAATGATACTTCCCAGTGGCTCCCTAAACTGCGTGGTGTCCCTCAAGGTAGTTGCCTTGGCCCAATTTTATTCAACTTCTACAAATCTGATTTTTCAGGTTGTGTACAAGGTTGTGCACATATGTTGTAGCTGCATTTGGCGTTTGAGCCTGCAAAATTGGAATCAGCCATTAGTAAATTCTAAAACACATTTCCACTTAGTCAGTTAAAAATGGTTTGACACTTATTGCGAGCAAATGGACAGTCCTTTGTGTTGCCCCACACGATTTGATGCGGACCCTTGACAAGAGTGGATTGCGGTCGTGCTCGATGAAGAGGGCCTGATTAAATGTGGTTAAGTGAAGACTCTCAGTATTGTGCTAGACCGTGATCTTAAGTTTTCTGACCATGTCACCCACATTCCCCGGCGTACTCTTGGCAGGTTGAGGAGTCTGCTGCCTGAGACTGAAAAGGCTCAGCACATACATTCATTATTATCTGTCAATTCTTTGCTACTACTATCCCCGCATACGGTAACAGCATCTCAAGGGAGGATATAAATAGACTTCAAAGACTTCAAAACTCAGCGATAGGTTAATTTTCAATTTAAAGCGCTTTTACCATTTTACCCTTTCGAGAGACTACCAAAATACTGTTTACGGAAGTGGTATACGTGCTTCATGATTCACAAAGTTGTTATTAATAAAGAGCCACAGTAAAAAACCGACAGGCTCTTATACCTGGGGGAGGTCTCCGATCGTCTCACCCAACAGAACCGTTTTTCGAAAGTAAAGGTTGAGATCAGGAGTAAGGGCTTTTCATACTTCGGCCCCAAATTGTTGAGAGGCACTCGAAAGAAATGACACACGCCTTTTTCACTTTGTAATACCACAACAATCTCTTTATCTTTCAGGTTATGTTTGGTTTTATTTATCTGTATTTATTTTTAATTTACTGGACAACAGTTGATTTTAAAAGCAAATGTGCTTAAGTTGAAATCCGCTGGCCAAATAAAGGCATTTTTATTTATTTTTTTTAAGTCGCCAGATTTTATCAAAAATGCACTAACGCCCAAGGCGTTAAAGACTCGTTTCAAACGTTTTTAGCTCAAAGGTAGTCAAAGGCGTTTTTTGACATATAATTGGGAGACCACCCGTCTAGAAAACTGGCACTGGTGTTGACAGTGGATAGAATTGATTGTGAAATTGTGGTGTACGAATTCAAAAATGTATGTGTGAATATGACATTGTATAGTTCATGAAGAAATTCTAATATCAGTCATGACGTGTGCCATATGATGTGTATTGTTAACGACAATAAAAAGTTTGAGTTTGGGTTTGAGGGTACGAATTAGCACCCCCTGGACTTAGCACTCCCTCGCTACTGACCTCATTTTCACGTTACGAAAGAGGGTGCTAAATAAGCACCTTGACCGTGTCCATGTGCTGATTTAGCACCTCCTTGAATACCTTGTTGATGAGTAGAATAAACACCCTCTACCGAATAAAACTATACACATCTAACCATATTGCGATTTCTTAATGAGTATATTTAATACATTGCTATGATTTGACTTTTATATTTCAAAAAACAAACAACCAATTACGTATTGTAAAAATGCTATGCATCAAATATTATTACGTTAAAAAAAACTAGGCTCCAGGCATTAAAATACAACTTTATTTTAAAGTAAAATTAATTTTAAACCATACTATAAACCACCCAGAGGGATTGATATAGTTTTAAATTCGGCATGTATAATAAATAAGCATGATCAGAGATTATATGAAACTATTAACCACTTTAAAAACAATTTATTTGGTTTTAATTTTGCGAAGACCAATCAATCTCGGGAAAATTATGTATTGTGAAATTCGATGGCTAAGGATCAATGGTTTTTTAAGGACCATCCTGTTTAAATAGTATAATTCACACACACACTGGACAACATTAAAATATTGGTTTATGTCTGCAAGAATCAATATCTGCTATCTCCATCGTGTTTTTCATTTGGAGTTGGTGCAATGCTCGTGAAGTTCATTGCCCTCAGTTTTATATATATATATATATATATATCAGTTAGTTCAACACAAAAAATATAAACGCTGTAACAAACCATGTGAAACCACGTTGCAATCAATATATTACCATATTTTTAAAAGCATTATTGGTTTATTAGCATTTTTGCTTAAGTCAAGACAGGTAAATTTATATACGGATTATTATGGATCTACATTGCTTAGTTTGCCCTCTATCGGTGTGTGTGTATGTGTTTTTTTATTAAAATATTATGTCTTAAAACCTAAGAAATTAAAGTCTTGGTCAAATATTTATGATCGGAAGGCCAGCTCCTAAAAATATATTATGATGTTATCTTTAATGCATTCAAAATTGTGGCTATTATAATATTTTAACTTTCAACTTCATAAAAATCTACAATGTTACTACAATATTGTAAGAATTGCTTTTTAAGTGGATTCGATCACAAATCCAATGACCAATCTTATGTAAAACAACATACACAAGGATTTTCTGTGACAAAAAACTGCCGACATTGAAGTTCTCAGCGAGTAGCTAGCTAACTATACAAAAATCGAATAAACGGCAGTTCCAGAGAATCTTATGCCAATTGCGCTCAGATCCGAGTTCCTTCAATTAAAGTACACAAAATGCATTAATATCTGTTGCCAAGTAACTTTTTTATCTAATAAATTAAATATTAATAGAGATATTGTAAATTTACCAAAAATGAACTCCTTTATGAACAATGACAGGCAAAAGCAAACCTCTTAATTAACAATAATAAACTGCTTTATTTACCATAAAGTTTAAATTATTCACAATTTCTGTTAAAAAACTTAATTTAAGTTACTTTTGGTTACCTGTTGTATATTAAGAACTCGCCTTCGGCTCGCTGGGGGCTACGCCCCCAGGCCCCCAAAGTAAACGCTTGCAAATTCGGGGATAAGCGGAATTCGGTGACTGGTTAAGTCCGGACATTAAGTAAATGACAAGGGATTTAAAAATTGACCTTTTTCATAGATTTTTTTCCGGATTCGTAAAAACTTTTGACTTTGAGGGCACCGTTAGAGATACGACAAAAAGTGACTGGACCTTTCTTGTTGGAAATTTAATTTTGTCTTTCGATTGTGCCCTCAGATCTGATCTACGACCTATGGTTTAGCCAGAAATGAGCTCGGGAGAAAAGTCTGCACGGGTCAGCTATCTTGAATTGTTTAGTATAAACATAATAAAAACCGACCTCAAGGCAGTATTTTAAGTCGAACAGGGGGTTTAATATCACCAGGAGACTATCTAGTCAAGGCGAGAAATTCCCTGGGTGGGTGATTAATGTTAAGGAGGTTAAGACAAGAGGGGGTTTAATTTCGTCAGGATATTGTCTGGTCATATGAACAAATTCCCAGGGGGGGTTAACGTTACCGGGGGATAAGTCTCCAGGGGGTTATCTGCTCATACCAGGATCTTCCCAGGGGGGGGGTTAAGAGATTTGGTGACTGGTAAAATTCGGACATGAGGTCATGGCAGGAAATTCCCTGGGGGGGGTTTAATGTTACCAGGGGGGTTAACACATCAGGGGGTTGAATGTACAGGAGGTTATCAGGTCATACCAGGAAATCCCCGGGGGGGGGGTTAATATTACCGGGGGTTAATGACACACTTGGGCCTTTTTTAGAGGGTATTGTGTCTGTGAACATAATAAATATTCCTCTGTCCCTATCTACTATTGACGCTTAGCTAACGCTCAGCCAACTCCCAAAGTCACTGAACCTTTTCTGTAGATCACGTGATTTCCTAAATCCCGTTTAAAATTTGTTTTGAGTTACGACCAACCGTTTAGCCGCTATCAAGCCCGGAATGTAAATTTTTAGGCGAAAATGTCCAATATTTTCACTTAATCGCGTTTTGCGGTCAAACTAAGGGAAATATAGTAAAAAGTCACTGGACCTTTTTTGTAGGTCATCTTATTTCCTAAATAAAACGTTAGTCTTATTTTGACCTCCGACCAATGGTTTCGCCGCTATCGACCCCAAAAACAAAAGTTTCGCGTAAAAGTTACAACAAAATTGTACATAATCACGTTTTTTCGGCCAAACCAATCGAGATAGGGCAAAAGATTACTAGTCCTTTTTCTGTAGATCGCGCAATTTGCTAATTTGATGGGTCAATCAGATTTGAGCTACGACCAACGGTTCGGCCGCTATCGGGCTTGAAACATTATTTTTATCGAAAAAATCTCTGGAATTTCAAATGTTCGAGCGTTTTGTCGCTTAACCATGGAAGATAGAGCAAAAAGTCATTAGACCTTTTTTGTAGTTCACTTCATTCCTGACCATGAATTTTCCGTCAGATCCGAGCTAGCTCCAACGGTTCGCCCGCTATCGGGCTTACAAAAAATGCCTGCAGGGGTGAAGAATGCGCGATTTTTTGGGAATTTTTTTGAGGGGTTGAAAATGAAAAATTCTCACTTTTCGGGATTTTTCCTGGTGGTTTACACGTGGAAAGCTATCTGTGTACCAAATTTTCAAGTCTCTAACTCATCTGGAAGTAGGTTAGAATTAGTATACGTGAGTGAGTCAGTCAGTCAGTCAGTTACACATGCGGTTGTATATATATTAGATAATAAAAAAGAAGCACAATTGTACAGTAATATTCATACAATAATGCTTTTATATATGACAAGTAGATAAACTGTTTTAAAGTATATTATTATTATTATTATTGGAAATACAGTTAGATAATGGTTGCTTGACTAAATTTTAGTAAATACATATGTCCGAAACAAAATATATTAAAATAAATTAATTAAACATCAAATATATGAGTCTATGCTATCCTTAAGTAAGCCTGAAACATTTATTTGATTTTTTTGCATCATAAAACACAAAAATGAAAAATAGGGATAATATACTCTGGAGTTGCCGTTAATTCTTTTTCTGGCTATTCGTTGAAAATATCAATACGAACCATGTTTTTTCACAGTAAACATGCTCTAAATGAGTTATTTATTATTCGATTTAAATAGTATTTGAATAATAATATTTATGATAAAATCCACTACGAAATTTATTCTCGTGTACCAGCTGGATTTTAAGACATTCAAAGTTAATTAGTTTTAATGGCCGTCATTTCGAAAGTACTAATGATAATATAATAATATGTTTATAA
This sequence comes from Homalodisca vitripennis, assembly GCF_021130785.1. NCBI lineage: Eukaryota > Metazoa > Arthropoda > Insecta > Hemiptera > Cicadellidae > Homalodisca > Homalodisca vitripennis. Next base: position 5,311 of record NW_025779109.1, on the reverse strand, counting down.
CTACCCTTGCCACCACAAATAATTGACCCAAATTAGGTAGGATTTGTTTATTCGTTTTAAGATATTAAATATTTGTTAAAACACATACAGACAGACAGATAGGAAAACTAAGCACCGAAGAGTTTTTCGATATGGTGAAATGCGTTAGCCATGACCTGAGCAGTAGCGAGATCCTTGTCCTAAGAGTTACAGGACACTCTGTATATAAAATTTATTATACAGGGTGTCCCACAACCTTGTACTAATATTTTCAGGTGTTATTTCTGGACCAAAGGCAAAACAAATTATCATATTCAAACTTTCTAGAACTCAATCATTATTCGAGTAGCCAACATTTTGTTTGTATTTTCTACTTAACTATTTTATATTTTATAACAAACTGTTTAGGTTAAATTTTGTATAAACCTTTATATCCTTAAGGCCTAATTACATAAAAATCTTAATTCAAGTTCATTACATAGACAAAAAATAAAAATACTTAAAGTAATATTAAGTTTATAGTAATTTTGAAGAGAAATTCGGCATATTTGAGGGTTATATTATTTCATCGTTTATCGGAAATTTCAACACAATCGTATATAGTAGCTTGAGAACTATAAAGTGAGAAGTAGAAAGTGACAACTATTATATTTACGATTAAATTAAATCTGTAAAAGACAAATCTGCTTTCTGTTGTTGGTTAAATGCTAGGGGGTGCTAATTCAGTGACTGGGCCGTGTCCGTGAGCCGAATAAGCACGCCCTTGGAACAGGGGTGTGTTTAATTCAGGCCTCGACCATTTAAATGGCCTGAATCAGGCCTGACGCAGAGCCCAAGTGGTGCTTATTTCCAGGGGTGCTAAAGCAGCGTCCCCGGTTTTTAGCGGTAACGTTGTCCAGCTCACCAAGGCACCATTTTCAGAAACAGTGTCAATCCTATCTTAGTGGTGTATCGCATGGGTCAGAATAACAGAGAAGCCGAAATATCCTCACCGTACTGATAATACAACAGGTGATTTAACAACAATGCAACCAGTTACGTATATTTGACATTGTACCAGATGACACATGACGTGTTGAAGTCTGCGAGTACCCGTATAAAATAGAAGTAGCACAATGCAATACTTGTTAGTCATTAGATACTTTGTATCTTAAACGGAGGTCATAGTATTACAAATATGTTATGTGAAAAGTACCAACGTTATACCATGGTGTCTAAGTTAATAAAACTCAAATTCTAGTGTATAAAATAATTTCATGACAGAACAACTGGCCTCCTCACTGTGAACGCTGGGAGAGATGTGGGTGTTTTAATTATTTTATTTTTTTAACAAAATGAACAAACCTGTTTATTTTTAAGTTAGCGTCAACAATTACTTATATTATTTACATCTATTGTTCTTATACTTTCGTCATAAAATATATAATAAAAAGTTATCACATTTAATAATAATAATGTATATTCGGCCCTACAGTATCTTACGAAAATGACAGAAGCATTACTAAGTCAGCAGCTGACCTGAGTTCAAGAGTTATAAGGAACAATATGAATGTTAAACTATTAATAGCTCGTGCCTCATACACGATTGTATGTTGTGTAACCGGTTAGTGTTCAGTATAAAAAGGTGTGTGTATATAAAGGAGGTTCTACCGGCAGGTCCCTCCCTAGTAATTGGCTGAGCTTTATCGAAGCCTATCACTTGAGAGGCTGGAAAATGTGTAATTCTGTCTGTCTAGCAATCTGTTTGTTCGCACGCTATCTCGCAAACGAACTGATCTGTATGTTTAAACTTTTGCACGAATCTTCATTGAAATATGAGGAATGCTGAGTGAGTCGATGATGCTGTACGTCACTCCATGGGTTGTGGCTGAGTGTTAGCAAATAATGTTACAATGGTATTATGGGTAACCATGATGGCAACGAGAAAATAGTAAAGCAAATAAATTGTAAACAAACTCAATACACACACAAGAGATTCAAACTGAGTTCAATCATATTAGTTGTGAACATGAGACATTTTCATTCATACAGTTAAACGAAAAATGATAGAGTGGAACGTCAATGTTCAAGTCGGTGACAAAAATTGGTTTCAGCGCACTCTTGCGTTTTAGTATCCTACCTAACTGACCGGAACTTTTTTTATCACTGCTATCAAACGCGACTTAATGTACAAACATGTGAACATATAATGTGGAAAAATATCCCGAAAAAGATTTAATGTGGAAACTTTAAAGTTCTATGGTAGTGCAAGCCCAACAAAGGAATTTTAGCAGAGCTTAATATTTGTATCAATTTCTATTTTCTTTTTATTTGCTAAAACCCGTCAATAATTAGATTTGAGCTACGACCGACGGTTTAGTCGCTAGACGGCTCGAAAGCAAAAAAACACTACACCAGTTTTTAGCCAATTTCAACCGGTTTTTAATATTTTTTAGGGTAAAAACGTAAATTTTTCTGTTTTCAGACTTTTCCTGTGGGTTAATCTCCGATTAAAGTAGTTTAACTTATCTTTGAATATCACAGGCTCCAACAGGCCAATGAAATATATATTTCATGAAAATGAAATAAATTAATAATTTTTTTTAAAGGTTACATTTAACTATCGTTTGTATGTTTGGGTCTGAAATTGAATCACTGTATTGCGACGAGATTCAGAGCTACATGTTACGTTTGAAGAATTTATTTATAATTTAAAGGCCGTTCAGATAATGTTTTGTAATAAAATTCTTACATTAATATAAATATTGCATTTTAAACAGCTAAAATTTGTTTGACGGTTAAAAATATTTTGTAATTTTTACTTTAAAGTGTTTTATGTGTTATTAAATACCAAACAAGTTTAAATTCATATATGTTGATCAAGCATAATACACTCCTCAAGTTATACACAATAACGTGTTATTGATTATAAACGGGACGCTGGCGGCTCTTAATCTCAGTAGCTTACAATACTGAAGTGATATTTTTTACAAATTATAAATCCAAAATATTAGATGAGTCGACACGCATTATAGCAATTCACAAGATGAGACAAACATTGTTCTTTGCACTCAATAATTAATACAAGTTGTTAATATTTGAACAGTGAATGTTGTATATAAATTATTTTAAAAAAATCCAAACGAAAGAAGTATCAGCTTTTTACTTTAAAAAAGATTTATTTCAAATATAATGCAAACATAGGACGATGATAGCAATAAAATTTCTAACACAGTGTTGAATCCCACGTTAAAAGAATATATCAGCATTTGTGTTCTCTCAGACATATCTCGCTACTTTTATCAACTATGTAAGGGTTCCTACTGTAATACACGTCAAAATCAGCTACAGGCAAGAGGCTGACTTTTTCTCCAGCAGTATTCTGTTGGGGCTTGACTGTGACTATACTACAAACAGGGTAACTGAGTTTTGTCCCTTTTGTGAATTTATCAAAAGGTCTCTTGATGGTTTCAAATACCAATACCAACCTGAATGCTTACATCACACTCACTATAACTACAGTGATGATAACAGTTTTCAGTTTTCTACAACTGCACCAGAAAATACTCAAGGTTCCTGGACGTTTTGCGGCACTCTGAAAAGATTTGATCACAGTCTGCAATTGACGGCCGTTAAATGTTGGATGACAGTGAAGTTCACTGCACTCATTGCTATTCTCACAGTTACTCCTATAATATCTAAAGGAACCTACCTATACCAAATTTGGAACTTATGAATTCATTATCTCACGTATCATACTTATTGCTTGCTCGATGGTTTCAAATTATATTCAGATATGTATATTGGTCCAGTTCCATGAAGTCACTCACTGTATTGTGATGAGGTTCAGACTAATTAACGCTATATCAGACAAAAAATATTCATTCCGAGCTAGAAGCAACTGGTGCTTTGCCAGTATCCTCGATGTAAAAATCGCGGACAAGACAGAAACTCCATTAAAAAATCAAGACATTTATGAGCGCTCACCAAATGCTACTTGAAGCTGTAGACCTAGTCAGTGCCTTTTATTGTGACCTCTTCTTGAGTTTAATATGCTACAAATTTGTACATGTCACTATTGCCCTTTACACTTGTTTCCTGTTTAGTGAGTCTATTAAGCCTTATTGAGAAAGGATTCTAAACATCTAGTCACATCTGCTACCTGCTACAGATCGTGTCCTCGAGCTCTGATGTTACTTAAAGCGGCGGACGAGGCATCACTAATAATCTGCAAGCTAATCAAGGATTTGGATGGAAGACTGAAGGGACAACTAGAATCGTTTTCGCTGCAACTGGGAGTTTTCAGCAGGAGGGAGTTTCAAGATCAGCAGTCAAGTTTTAACTACAATGGCTGCAACAGTGACTACCTATCTGGTGAACCTTATTCAATTTCAGACCCAAACAACGAACGATGACTAAAGTTTTCCCTTGTGGAAATCAAAAAATGTAAAACGAATTTAATTCAAATTTATTATAATGATGTTTTACCGATCTTTTGGAGCTTTACTATATTACCTAAAAAGTTAAACTAGTGACAACTTATTTGGTATTCAAGTCAGACACAAGCAAACAACGATAATTAAATTTAATTTTCAACAAAGTATTTTAATTTATTTCTTTTTGTGACAGAATTTTTCGTAACTGAGCACTGTGATTAGTCATCAATAATATCGTTAAGTATCTATGAATTATGACAGCTCCCGGCAATCCGTTATATCATAATTTCAAGTACTTAAAGTATTTTTTATCTTTATCGTCATCACTTTACGTTTATGTCAGTTTTTTAATATTGCAAGCCAAACAGCTGCTGTAGCATTGAGGCTTGTCCTAGGTTTTACTAGTAGAGTTCTTGGTTACACTAAAGAGTTTGGGTACGAGTCAGAAATAGGTTGTAGCTCAAACTTGAAGTAAGATAAAAACTTAATTCGGTGGCTGATATTATTAATATTCATTGTTTGCTTAGATAAATTCAGATTTACAAAATGTGCACCAGTAGTAAAATATCAGTTTTCTGCAAAATCTGTGCGATACGTAAATTGCTTATTGGGACCGGGATTTGATCAATGTATTGATAAACCTACTACTCTAACTACTTAGAACACAGCATCTCTGAATCACATATTTTTACGTTACTATAACAAAAGCAATGTACAATCAGCTGATCCCCAGACTGGCATGAGCGATCACTTTAGAACTGCCTCACTGTCACTGCTGCATCGCCTCAGCCTGACAATCTCACTGACGACTGTACTATGTAGTATTACACGGACATGAGCAATGTACAATCAGCTGTGCTCCAGACTGGCGTGAGCGATCACTTTAGTACTGCCTCACTGTCACTGCGTGCATCGCC
>NW_025779108.1:0-59580 GCF_021130785.1 Homalodisca vitripennis | reverse complement strand
ATATTTTAGAAATATGTGATGGGAAGAATAAGAAGTTTGGTTGGATATTGTACTGTATGAGAGCGGTTTTTAAATAAAAATGTACCGAGAAGATCGCGAATATGTAATGTTGTTGGCTATGCAGATTGAGGGATAAATTGTAGTAAAGTGGTTGTAGGAATATTTTAGAAATATGTGATGGGAAAGAATAAGAAGTTTGGTTGGATATTGTACTGTATGAGAGTGGTTTAAAAAAAAATGTACCGAGAAGATCGCGAATATGTAATGTTGTAATGTTGTTGGCTATGCAGATGAGGGATACATATGTAAGTGGTGGTAGGAATATTTTAGAAATATGTGATGGGAAGAATAAGAAGTTTGGTTGGATATTGTACTGTATGAGAGTGGTTTAAAAAAAAAATGTACCGAGAAGATCGCGATATATGTAATGTTGTAATGTTGTTGGCTATGCAGATGAGGGATAAATGTGTAAGTGGTTGTAGGAATATTTTAGAAATATGTGATGGGAAGAAATAAAAAAGTTTTGTTGGATATAGTATTGTATGAAGAAGAGGGCTATGAAGAAGAGGGATAAGTGTGTAAGTGGTGGTAAGAATATTTTAGAAATATGTATTGGGAAGAATAAGAAGTTTGGTTGGGTATTGTACTGTATGAGAGCGGCTTTAAATAAAAATGTACGAAGAAGATGGCGAATATGTAATGTTGTAATGTTGTTGGCTATGCAGGTGAGGGATACATAATGTAAGTGGTAGTAGGAATATTTTTAGAAATATGTGATGGGAAGAATAAGAAGTTTGGTTGGGTATTGTACTGTATGAGAGCGGTTTTAAATAAAAATGTACCAAGAAGATGGCGAATATGTAATGTTGTAATGTTGTTGGCTATGCAGGTGAGGGATACATATGTAAGTGGTGGTAGGAATATTTTAGAAATATGTGATGGGAAGAATAAGAAGTTTGGTTGGGTATTGTACTGTATGAGAGAGCGGTTTTTAAATAAAAATGTACCGAGAAGATCGCGAATATGTAATGTTGTAATGTTGTTGGCTATGCAGATATGAGGGATACATATTGTAAGTGGTGGTAGGAATATTTTAGAAATATGTGATGGGAAGAATAAGAAGTTTGGTTGGATATTGTACTGTATGAGAGCGGTTTTAAATAAAAATGTACCGAGAAGATCGCGAATATGTAATGTTGTTGGCTATGCAGATGAGGGATAAATGTGTAAGTGGTGGTAGGAATATTTTAGAAATATGTGATGGGAAGAATAAGAAGTTTGGTTGGGTATTGTACTGTATGAGAGCGGTTTTAAATAAAAATGTACCAAGAAGATGGCGAATATGTAATGTTGTAATCTTGTTGGCTGCTATGCAGATGAGGGATTAATGTGTAAGTGGTGGTAGGAATATTTTAGAAATATGTGATGGGAAGAAATAAGAAGTTTAGTTGGATATTGTACTGTAAGAGAGTGGTTTTGAATAAAAATGTACCGAGAAGATGGCGAATATGTAATGTTGTAATGTAGTTGGCTATGCAGATGAGAGATAAGTGTGTAAGTGGTGGTAGGAATATTTTAGAAATATGTGATGGGAAAGAATAAGAAGTTTGGTTGGGTATTGTACTGTATGAGAGTGGTTTTAAAAGAAAATGTACCGAGAAGATCTCTAATATGTAATGTTGTAATGTTTTTGGCTATGCAGATGGGGGATAAATGTGTAAGTGGTGGTAGGAATATTTTATAAATATGTGATGGGAAGAAATAAGAAGTTTAGTTGGATATTGTACTGTATGAGAGCGGTTTTGAATAAAAATTTACCAAGAAGATGGCGAATATGTAATGTTGTAATGTAGTTGGCTATGCAGATGAGGGATAAATGTGTAAGTGGTGGTAGGAATATTTTAGAAATATGTGATGGGAAGAATAAGAAGTTTGGTTGGATATTGTACTGTATGAGAGTGGTTTAAAAAAAAATGTACCGAGAAGATCGCGAATATGTAATGTTGTAATGTTTGTTGGCTATGCAGATGAGGGATACATATGTAAGTGGTGGTAGGAATATTTTAGAAATATGTGATGGGAAGAATAAGAAGTTTGGTTGGATATTGTACTGTATGAGAGCGGTTTTAAATAAAAATGTACCGAGAAGATCGCGAATATGTAATGTTGTTGGCTATTGCAGATGAGGGATAAATGTGTAAGTGGTTGTAGGAATATTTTAGAAATATGTGATGGGAAGAATAAGAAGTTTGGTTGGATATTGTACTGTATGAGAGTGGTTTAAAAAAAAAATGTACCGAGAAGATCGCGAATATGTAATGTTGTAATGTTGTTGGCTATGCAGATGAGGGATACATATGTAAGTGGTGGTAGGAATATTTTAGAAATATGTGATGGGAAGAATAAGAAGTTTGGTTGGATATTGTACTGTATGAGAGTGGTTTAAAAAAAAAATGTACCGAGAAGATCGCGAATATGTAATGTTGTAATGTTGTTGGCTATGCAGATGAGGGATAAATGTGTAAGTGGTTGTAGGAATATTTTAGAAATATGTGATGGGAAGAAATAAAAAGTTTTGTTGGATATAGTATTGTATGAAGAAGAGGGCTATGAAGAAGAGGGATAAGTGTGTAAGTGGTGGTAAGAATATTTTAGAAATATGTATTGGGAAGAATAAGAAGTTTGGTTGGGTATTGTACTGTATGAGAGCGGCTTTAAATAAAAATGTACGAAGAAGATGGCGAATATGTAATGTTGTAATGTTGTTGGCTATGCAGGTGAGGGATACATATGTAAGTGGTAGTAGGAATATTTTAGAAATATGTGATGGGAAGAATAAGAAGTTTGGTTGGGTATTGTACTGTATGAGAGCGGTTTTAAATAAAAATGTACCAAGAAGATGGCGAATATGTAATGTTGTAATGTTGTTGGCTATGCAGGTGAGGGATACATATGTAAGTGGTGGTAGGAATATTTTAGAAATATGTGATGGGAAGAATAAGAAGTTTGGTTGGGTATTGTACTGTATGAGAGCGGTTTTAAATAAAAATGTACCGAGAAGATCGCGAATATGTAATGTTGTAATGTTGTTGGCTATGCAGATGAGGGATACATATGTAAGTGGTGGTAGGAATATTTTAGAAATATGTGATGGGAAGAATAAGAAGTTTGGTTGGATATTGTACTGTATGAGAGCGGTTTTAAATAAAAATGTACCGAGAAGATCGCGAATATGTAATGTTGTTGGCTATGCAGATGAGGGATAAATGTGTAAGTGGTGGTAGGAATATTTTATAAATATGTGATGGGAAGAAATAAGAAGTTTAGTTGGATATTGTACTGTATGAGAGCGGTTTTGAATAAAAATGTACCGAGAAGATGGCGAATATGTAATGTTGTAATGTAGTTGGTTATGCAGATGAGGGTTAAGTGTATAAGTGGTGGTAGGAATATTTTAGAAAATATGTGATGGGAAGAAATGAGTAGTTTGTTTGGATATTGTACTGTATGAGAGCGTTTTTAAATTAAAATGTACTGAGAAGATGGCGAATATGTAATGTTGTAATGTTGTTGGCTAAGCAGATGAGGGATAAATGTGTAAGTGGTGGTAGGAATATTTTAGAAATATGTGATGGGAAGAAATAAAAAGTTTTGTTGGATATAGTATTGTATGAAGAAGAGGACTATGAAGAAGAGGGATAAGTGTGTAAGTGGTGGAGAGAAAATTGTTTTAAGGGTGGTTAGGGATTAAATAAGAAGTTTATTTGGGTACGACATTGTATAAGAGTGTTTACGTATAAAGAATTATTGAGAAAATTGGCAATTTCGGGGATAAAATTGTATCGTAGGGAGTACAACCGGCCACACAGGGGTATTAGATAGGTGGAGACAACACAACATTTAGACTGATGGGATAATAATGGGAATGGTTGAAACAAAAGGAAAGGTATACAAGGAAGTTTGCAGAATTTGTAAAAACTGTTAAATTGAAAATGGGGTCTAATAGATTTGTGACCTTAGCACGATGACTATAAACACATACAAATGAATAAATTAGGGGATTTGTTGAACATAATGCTTGATGGATAATTGTAATTATGAGAAGATACGCTACTGAAAAACGTAAGGAAGGAATCTGTATTGAAGATGATAATAGAATAGTATTCGCAGATGCTTTGGGTTTGCAGCTAAATAAGGATCTTCTGTCGGAGTAACAGATGTAGGTTGTGGCGCCGTCTGATCTGAAGTACAAAAACATTGTAGCACAAATCTTACTCTGTAATTCTCCGTCCGTCGTATTAACAGTTCAAGAGTTTTATGGGTAAAATTATTATACCAGCACTGTAACAATTTGCAGTCTTTTGGCGTAGTAAATATTGATAAGCAGTAAAAAAGTTCATTCTTTTCCAAATAAATAAAATAGTAGTTTCAAAGAAAAACTCTATTTCTTTTTCATGGCATGAAGTTACTCGAAATATTTTAAATGAATACTCTCAAAATGATATCTTAACTATAATTATGTAGAATATATTATAGATTCCATACAGTTGTAAATACTAGTATTTATTACATTCAGGTTGTGGTATACAGGTATTTATTCTATTACAATTATACGTCGTTCATGAGTGTTTAATGAAATTTTAAATAATATATTATTCATTAATTGTTGAATAAATATATCCGTTATTTACTGAACTATAAATGTATTTGATAAAACTGCTACATAGTGTAACTTAGAGCAAATTAAAACCACTTTGTCCGATCACACAAGTTGGCCGTTTTGCTCACAGGCCAAGTTTTTAAGTAGATCTTTGCTCAACTTCGTAACCCTGTTATTTTTAAAACTTGTTGGCACTGTACCAGCTGAATCATGAATCACCTGGCTTAAGTATATGTATAATAGAAATTTTAGGTAAATTTTGTATACAAAGTCAGCTTTTTTGCAATTGGCATCATTATAGCACTATTCAATATGTTTTGCATAACTTCACTGAACTTGATCTCCAGAGCCTACTACTAACTTTATTTCAAAAAGTTCCATATTTGTGACCTCTCACTGCTATATATACTGACTATATAATCTTATATACTGAGATATGTCCTGCTTGACTAATTCATTACCCCCAATGAAAACCTTGGAAGAAAGAGACATGAAATTTTGGTACAAACGATTCTTCTCTCCGATCTCAGAACTCCGCCCTATTAACCTCTAAAGTATATGAAAATTCCATTAAAAATGCATTGGTGTAAACACATGATGTTAATCGAAAATGCCTGTTTAAATATTAAATAGTCCTAAATGAAAACGGTGGTGTTGAGGAATCGATTGATCAAATATTTAATCAATGTATGGACTATATTAAGGAAACGAAAAAGACGTATGAAAAGAATTAAGGAAAGGATATTTTTGCAACTCCACTACATTTACCAACCTGACTTCAAATGGATAATTGTCATTTCTGGAAAGTACTTGATATGTACATCTTGAAATTACAAAAAATATATCTTATATAAATATTTATATAAGTATATCGTATACGGCCCGCAAATAAAATTTTCCTTAACAAATTATGTATGTAATAATTACTTCAAGAAAAAAATGATAAATTTTTGTACACAAAATACGAGTAGCTCATGGTATAAATACTGAGCTACAAGAAGGAAAGAAAATAAGCTATTACCTGCTGTATGTGATCATTATAGTATGACAGCACAATGTGACATGTCTAATTTAACTAATATTTAAAATTTCTTTACATTTATAGTCATAAAATCATAGGATAATCAAGTAACAATACTTCTTATTACCTTTTCCGTATTCAACATTGAACAGGTTTAACCAGGTAACTAGATTGGGATTCTTAGTAAAACTCTACTCTTAACTGTAAATGTTAGCAAATGTTAAGTATGCAGTGCTGCAGTGGTCTGTAGTGTGATTAAGGACAGCAATTGACTTTTTACTACAGATAAAACTCACATTATTTATTTTTTTACAGACGCGGACTTCTCAGGCCTATGTACGAGTATGTATACATTTTTCTTGATCGGACCATCGACGCTAAATCAACTATTTAAACGGGAATACTTTAAGACCAGAAGTATATTACAAGGCCCAAAAGTACATATAGCCTGATAATAAAGTCCCACATAGGCTTTATAATACCCAAACAATTACAAGTAAAGCAATAAAAGTTGGTACATCATTACTGCAACTATAAATCCACTTTTTGAAATAACTACCATTTGTTGTCATTAGAGCATAATTCGAATCATACGCCTAATTAATTGTGTTTATTAGTAAAGTACAATGCCACAAATATGACCTACAAAAGGTTATGAAATGTAGGTCTTGTTCTACATGGTTCATTCTTGTCTTAGATCAAGTTGTGACAGCCAAACTTAGTAAATGAATACTGGACTTAAGAAATAGTTTTTAAGGTAGTTAGTGACTCTTCACATCCGTGTAGGATGGTCTACAAGGTGTTCGGCAAACAAATTAACGTAAGTATAGCCCAAAAGGTATGTAATTTTATAGGGACTGTTTAGCAGAGATGAAAAAATGAAACAAAGGAAAAATCTTACGGTTATTCTTACCTGCAAAGAATGTAAGGTTTTGCCAATGTAGTTCCTGGGTAGTTGGTAAATTGCATTGGTTGGAGTACAGTCCAATTTACCAGGTATTGGATAAGTTTTTTAGTGTGACGCTACTTTTGAACTAACTGGTCTTATTCATAATGTTACAAATACTACAATGTAATTTATTACATGGTTTATAGTTACAAGATAAATTCTGAAAATATATATAAATAACTTTTAACGAAGAAAAATATAAGAATATATACATACAATGTCCCTAATTCTGTTTCGAAATTACATATTCTCATTTATTTAATAATAAGTGGGTTAACCGCAAAACTAAGGATTTTTGGATTTGTAAGGATTCCTCCACACAAGTCTAGAATAGCCAATGACAGTGTTATTTATAAAATATCACTTGGAATAGAGTTCTTTCACAAGTACTTATGATTTCTGTTTAAAGATCCAAATATACTGTTCTTTGATCTTTAATCTAGATATTTCAAGAGATAATTATATATTTTCCGTGATTATCACTTATATCAGGAGTGTTAAGATTCCCACTTAACAAGAATATGAGCACGGTGTTCCTGTTTTTCAACATGAAATTGTGCATGGGTCCGAGCGTATATGTATTTGCGCTACTTGTGTAAATGGATAACTGTCCCAAAAAGTCTAAACGTGTTTAAAATTGGTAAACTTTGATTTTATAAATTTATCAGCTAAGTTCGTTGGTCATCTTGGTACGCCATTTCCTTTCAATATGGCGGTGGTTAAAACCTTAAAAAACTCAAAACTCCGTTATTTATGAAGCAAGGGGATAAATAGCATTGTTTTGGAATGGTCATAACAACTTTTAAAACTAAAAAAAATATTTATAGTATCTTGAGTGGTTTTCGAGATATTGATTATATATCAAAATCCCATGAGAATAAATTATTATATATTTCAACTGTCGTAAAAACCTACTTCCTTCGACTAACCCAGAAGGTTTATTTGTAGCTAAAGTTCTGGAAGGCAATGCCTTATACCGGTTTTTTATGTTTACTTTTATGTCAACTCCATTCACATTAACTGTAAAACAGTACTTAATAAAATATAAAATAATTATTAAAAATGAACACACGATTACAGGTAAAAAAAGGATGAAACAAAACAACACACCACAGTAAGAGTGTATGTTTTGAAGATAATTATATGTTTCATCTTTACACATTTTATTTACAGCGTATATATCAGAATTAATTATTGTTATAATAGTAAGCGTGTCTATAGAAAGCAGGCTAGAAAGTCAGAGTATTTGAGTAAGCAAGTAATCAGTTACAAATCATGACATTAAATGTCGCTAATGAAAAAATATGTTAAACAATCGTGGGACTAGAGTCAGTAGGTACCAGGGTTAAAACTCATTACAGTAAACGCGCCTATACACGCGACATCTTACTTCGGTAGACCGGAAGAGAGCGGGAAAGGAGAAGCGGGCGGCCAAAGTGAAGTGAACTTATGGAGGGCACCTTGTTACTATGCCGCCCAAGATGACACCGTCAAGGTAAAATTCCCAAAATTAGGCTTGTTCGAAGACGGTTCTTATGAGATCAGCCGCTAGTAGGACCTATGCTGACCTGCTAAAGGAGATTCAGATTAAACCTGATGACTCTAGCACTGAGGTTCGAGCCATCAGGCAGACAGGAACAGCAGGTGTCCTTGTTAGAACTAGGCAGCAAAATCACAAATCGTGATTCAGTGCTGCACTGAAGGGTACGATCAGGGCAAGCGGAACCGTTCGAAGTCTGCCTTAGAAATCCGCGACCTCTAGTGGATATAGTGCACCTAATGGAGCAGCAATACAGGAACAATTACAGGATCTGTAGGTTAGAGCTGACGAAGTGCTTCCGGTTCATCCGTTTCGGCCACCTCCAGTGGACTGCAGAGGGCTCTATATAGTGGTGGGAATAACTGGATGAAAATAACTGGTTAGTTCGGTTATTTTATTTTAACCGATTAGTCGGTTATTTTTGCTGCATCCAGTTAAATTAGTCTATAGACTAATTTTTCTACCGACTAATTTTTTCTATAAGTTAACTGATTGTGCAGACTTAGTCTGTACTTGAATTAGTCGGTGATTCTGATCGGTTATTTTAAATTAGTCTTTAGATAAGTTTTTCTACCGACTAATTTTTCTATAAGTTAACTGGTTGTGAAGACTTAGTCTATATTTGAATTAATCGTTGATTCTGATCGGTTATTTTAAATTAGTCTTTAGATTAGTTTTTCTACCGACTAATTTTTCTATAAGTTAACTGGTTGTGAAGACTTAGTCTGTACTTGAATTAGTCGTTGATTCTGATCGGTTATTTTAAATTAGTCTTTAGATTAGTGTTTCTACCGACTAATTTTTCTATAAGTTAACTGATTGTGCAGACTTAGTCTGTACTTGAATTAGTCGTTGATTCTGATCGGTTATTTTAAATTAGTCTTTAGATTAGTGTTTCTACCGACTAATTTTTCTATAAGTTAACTGATTGTGCAGACCTAGTCTGTACTTGAATTAGTCGTTGATTCTGATCGGTTATTTTAAATTAGTCTTTAGATAAGTTTTTCTACCGACTAATTTTTCTATAAGTTAACTGGTTGTGAAGACTTAGTCTATATTTGAATTTAATCGTTGATTCTGATCGGTTATTTTAAATTAGTCTTTAGATTAGTTTTTTCTACCGAATGATTTTCTGTAAGTTAACTGGTTGTGCAGACAGTCTATACTTGAATTGCTCGTTTATTATAATAAGTTATTTTTATTACTGAAATATCGTTCTTTAGCGATTAACTTTCGTGATTCGTAATTAAAATAAATTATAATTTTGCAATTTGAACGGTAATTATCTTGTAGTGTTATAAATGATATATGATAATATAACATTTTAAAATGTTATGACTATAACGTATGCACAGAAAAAAGTAATAATACAATTACAGAATTTCGTTTTTCAATTACGGTTCTGCCAGTGAGGGTTTGCTTGGGATTTTTTGATTGTATATTAAGGTCCGAACTCAGACCGGGTTTTCGTACAATTTCTTCCGGAGCCAGTCACACGTCTATATGAAGGGACTGTGTCTGGTGGGGGGACACGACGGGGCCCGACCGAATATCTTTACCAGGGCTCGCCAAAGCTAAGTACGGCCGTGAGTAAATTGGCCACGCCGCGCCGCGTACCTGTCTCAACAGGAATGGTTCATTCCCCCACCACCCCATCCCTAAAATGTGGATTGAATTTAAAAGGTAATCGGTTATTCATTCGACTAAAATAACCGATTAACGACAAAAATAACTGACTGGTTAGTCGGTTATAAAATCCATTCGGTTATCCCATCACTAGCTCTATATATAAGGGGTCAAGGCTTTGTTAAAGTGTGGGGAGGCGTCTCACAGGTAGAACCACTGTATGGTGGAAGCCCGTTGTTGTCACTGTCTAGGACTGAAAGTATTAAAAAAAAACTGGAAGACTGCTAGTACGAGGGCCTGCTCGGTCATCCGAAAGGCCCTGGAAAAGGCCCAATACAAACTTAGGGGATTGAAATTCTCCAGGGAAATCTCCACCAAAGTAGAGTTGCGAACGATCCCCTCTCGCAACTCGTCCAAGAAAGCAAAACCAACGTTGTTACACTAAGCGAGCAGTACTGGTTCCGCGATATCCTAGGCACCGTTTGAACGTGTTCGTTAAAAGCCACGGTGCCTGCCGGGTTTTGGTAACGAAAGTTTTGGATGAGGTCACTCTCGTCAGATGCTATTTCACACTTAATGAAAATGTTGTCGATTTCCAGGACAAGCTTCAGAACGTACTTCACTCCTCGGGGGAAACTTGATTGTCGCCGGCGTTTTAACGTAACGGCAGTCGAATGGGAAATACAAGTGAGTTTAATATCCCGGATATTACTTTTGCAGCGGGAAACCTCTAACGAACAATCACGGAGTAAAGGGTGTTGGAGAACTTTACTGCATCTATCAATATTATATCGTGCCAAGGAATCAGGAGTTGCGATCTAAACATCTCCAACGACCTCAAGGCTGAAGGAGAAGACTGAGATCGTACTTATCAATAGTTTGGAGGATTGACACTGCCGTCCAGGTCGGGGTGTACCAGAAGGTTTTTGAGACAAAGAGCGCTGTTAAATATCTTGTCGTGATGTTCATGGTCTGGGACCATATATTTGTGGCGGCAAATAAGGCGGTAGTTTCTACCGCCTATTTGAACCAAATGACACAGAATGTCGGCAGACCTGTTGCTCGTGTCGGTCACGCAATCCGTATTTCTTGTACGGCTTCTTCATATGGTCGGACACTCTACGTCAAGTGTCTGCTACAAGCAAAAGATGGCCAGATACTGTAGAAGCACTACTGTTGGCTAGTGTAGGCACTTTCTTGAAGTACTTCAGAAAGCAGTCCCGAGATAATGATGCCTGTGAAGTGGGGTTTTAGTGGGTGCGAGTCCTACATACCAGCAATTTCACTGGTGGTGCATTAGGAATTCCCTATTAATTAAGAAAAATCATGGTTAAAGGAAACAGATTAGACAGTCAGAGTGTTTAAGACGGTAGGTAGCTCAGTGTTAGAGATAACAATTACATTACACGACATAACAGACTAGACTTTTAGGGGACTAGAGTCCGTAGGTACCCATTATTACAAATTATTATAATAGTAAGCGAGCATACAAGACGCAGGCTAGGATATTTTGAGTCAGAAGGTAATCAGTGTTATAAATTATTGCCGTAAAAGCCCGTTAAAATAATGTAATAACAGTCAGGGGACAAGAGTCAGTAGGTAATCAATGTTGCAAATCACTATAATATGATGTGTGCCTATAGGAAGCAGTTTAAACAGTCAGTGTATTTGAGTCGGTAGGTAACCAGTGTTACAAATCATTACAGTAAACGCGCCTACAGAAAATAGGCTAGAGATTCAGGAACCTAGAGTCAATATGTTATCAAAGTAATAATTAATGTACCTAGAGAATGCAGATATTACAATCTATGCATTTGAGGTTGAAGATATAGGGTACACAATTAAAGAAAACAAAGTTTAGAACTCTTTTTGTCAGTTGAGTCGGTGAATTAAAAGCACTTAGTAGCCTAATAGCGTTATCGTAACTAAAATCTACGAATTACTATTCACACCAAGATCTTCATTTACATATTATTAAAACTAGTTTTATTAAATTTTGGCTCCGCAAAATATATTAACCATATTGCAAATATGTGTCTGACATGCCCATTTCACCTCGCTTTCACATTACCTATTCTTGCAAATCCTAGAATAAAAATCTCAGAATTCCTATGAAATCATTCCAATCACCACATATGAAGTCAAAGCGTAAATTATTTTCCGATTGCAAACAATTTCGCCATGAATAAAACTAAAAGTTTAATACCGGCAATGCTTTTTTCGGACAGAGAAATCCATTAGAATTAACCTAGTCCATCTCCAAGACAGTACTCCGTATAATCTCATCCGCTGGTTATCGAGATCACTGTGCTCCAATTTTTCACAGAGACTTGAGATCCAGACTGTTTTCGGCCAATAGATTCTTCAGAGCCTGGTTTATATAAGAGAGAACTTGGACTCTTTCTAATCTAGTGCGGACACACACTCTTACAACCTCCGTTGTTTAAAACAATAGGGACTTACCATACTGCCGGCTTAGTAACACAAGGGACTGTTTCCCAGTGCTGGCACTCAGGATGTTTAACAAACTCCCTGAGGCCGTTCAATGTTTGGATAAAAATGAATTTGAAGGTAAAATTAAATTATGGTTACTCTCCAAATCACTTTACACTCTTGATGAGTTTTGTTTGCTGTTTAGGTGGAGGAATGGATTCAATCTCGTGTAGTACCGCCATCTCGCCTATAGTTTTATTTTAAATAGTATTTATTAGTTTTAAGTCTAATGACGCAATCCATCCAGCTAGTCTGGTCAAAGATTCAGTATCCAAGTATTCAAGTAAATAAGTAAGTACTTGAAGATACTAATATCTTTATAAACGAAAATAGGAGTAATTTGTTTACGACTGTCCGTAGACTACAAACCTTACAGTAAACGCGGCTAGAGAAAACAAAGTCGGGGACTAGAGGTAGTAGGCTAGTCAGTGCATCAGAGTTATTAGGTTATAGTGTTACAAATCATAACATTACATGTACCTAGACAATGGAGGTCGGGCAATCCAGAAATGTTAGGTTGGACGTTTAAGGTGCAATATTGAAGTGAACACAACTTCGCGTTTTGTGCAGTTTTATCAATTGCATACTTCAGTGCAATAAACGTAACTAATAATAACACGTCATTGAATGGTCTACAGCTATTGTACATTCCTTGTTTAGTTCAGTTTTGACAATGGATAGATTGTTAAAGTGCAATGATTTTTCACAAATTTGCCACCATTCTTTGATGAAAGTAATCATACAACGTTTCGAGATCTGCAATCTGTTCTCTTGTTTAGGTGGATTAATGCACTAAACCCACAACTATACGTTAAAATATACAAATCATTCCAGAGCATTATCACACGCATGTCAGAAATCACAACAAACCAGCTGTGCGTCAACACTATGCGCAATATCTCTAAAGCACTACGTAATTAAAACAAGCACAAATTATTTAAAATGAACCAAATATTACAGGTCAAATAGTTCTACATAAAACAACCAACCACTAGTAAAAGTGAACGTTTTGGAGATAATTATACATATCACATCTAGGCATTCAGTAAGTAGCATATATTAAGATTAGGTCAACAAAATTCAACACAAAACAACCAACAGAGTTTAAGTCCTATTTTTACACAAATTACACACTCACGCTAAATACTTGTTACAGCAATATATAAATAGCATATACTACGTACTATATACTACACATAAATGAATCAAATACACGTATATATAATTTTGACTTATCATGTTGAAGAATGTTCCCGCCAAACCAACACAGATGTCACGCAGGCCCGATGTCCGGTAGTCAGCGCCACAGCTTGCAGCTTGTAGTAACGTAAAGCGGCATATTGTCTTCAGTAGATTACCATCGGGAAGCCATTCCATGATATGAAAAACTTATCAAATAATTTTAAATATAAAAATACTGTTTTCATGGCAACAAATTGATTTAATTGTTCAGACAGACATGGCCCCACATGACTAAGGGCCCTGGTCCCCAAAACCAATGCTGAAGTATAATTTTGTAAGTTTATTTTTACAAAATTATACAATTAAATTATTATAACTAATTCAAACTGAAAATGTAGGTTATAATTATAAATATCTTATAAGTTCAATCATAAGTTTAATTATAACACGTAATTTTTTTTTAAATGATAACGACTTGTGTTTATTGTTTGTATAACTCACTAGCAGACTAAAAACAAATATTTAGTTCAGTTACAATAGGTCACTCGGTCAATGCTGTTCACATGCCATTAAACATGGGCTACATTACAATAACTCTATTAAATAATGAGTTTTTCTCACTTTCTTTTGACTATAAAGGTCAATCACATCAAAAAAGTCAATCGTCTTTGCCAGCTCATTCTCAAACAGAAGTCCTAAATGATTTAGTCGACTTTAGCCTGTTGTACTTCTCTTCCAGGTTTTTAAGGAGTTGGCCAATCTACTAAAATATCTACCAGTCCTATATATTGCTTCTGGAATTGTACTAAAAAAATCTTATTGCAGTACACAGATTTACAAAAATCGTTTGAAGGTGAACTCTTAGGCCCCCCATCCACTTACAGTTCGAACTGCAGTTCTTGACTGCAGTCAGAACTGTGAACGGTGGACTGTGGACTGTTGAAAAATGTTCACGTCAGTACGGACTGCAGTCGCGGACCGCAGTCCGTTCGGTGGCGTGGTTGTCGTGGTCAGTCTTTCCGGTGTTTTGCCGTAGGTGTTGTACTTTGTAGTTATTATTCGTTATATTATTTATTATATTTTTAGTTATATTATTCGTTTTGTGGCTGTAGGAAAAAGTGCATTCTAAGTTCTTATCGTATGTGAAGTTAAAGTGCAATGTCTACGTTTGAAGATTTGGCAGCATACGCTGTAATAGCGGTAGCTATTAAAAAACGCAAGAAACGAAGGCATCAAATGTGGAAAAAAGAATGGCTTCAGAGGAAGAGATTTAACCACGTTCACCTTCTTAGGGAGCTTGAAGCATATCCTAGAGACTGGAAAAACTACTTAAGAATGGACGAGAAAACGTACTTTGATTTATTACGTATAGTAACACCATTGATTACCAAACAAGATACAAAAATGAGGGAAGCCATTACACCACATGAAAAACTGACTGCGACATTGCGGTATCTAAGCACTGGCAGAACAATGGAAGATTTAAAGTTTTCAACGAGAATTTCCCCCCAAACATTAGGAAGAATAATTCCAGAGACCTGCTCAGCTATTGTCAAGGCCTTGAATGACTATTGCAAGGTTAGTAGCCTAATGTGTGTTTCAAGTAGTTTTGAAAAATCCAAAATATGAAACCAGATAAAAGTTAGAAAAAGAAATAAAGTAGGTCTTTGTTGTTTTCGAATGCCAACATACTGTTAAGAAATTACAATATTTTTAATCTGCTTATGGATTTGTTAAGGTACATAGCCTACACATTGTATTATGTCACTACTTTTTGCTAATTTTAAATTACAACTCCAGTATCTCTAACGATTACGAGTTCATTTCTGTGTGCACACAACATTTAACCATTTTTATAAAGTAGTAAAAGGTAATGAAACTCATACAAAATTATTGTAAACATTATATTATCCATACTTGTATTTGTTGCGTTGTACAAACAACACATTTACTTTTTATAACTAAGGAAGAAAAAGTAAAAAATCAATTTAATTAATGTAAGTATAAAGATAAAAAGTAATACGTACCTATGGTGTATGTTTAACCACAAATGAGTAAAGTAATAATTATAAAAACTATGACACTGTCAAACATAACATTGCAATCTAGTATTACAAACACATGGCAGCTCACAACAGTACCGCATATGAATAAAGATTAAAGTGTAATTTTAATTGAGTGCAAAATATTTTCACCACAAACAAAAAAAAAATAATAAATGTAATTTGTTCAACATATAACTCTCAATGTACTCAACTACTGGAGTAGGCCTACTAAAAAACCGCACAGCTTGGGTTGTGAAAAGTTTACAGGTTTAAGCCTACTTGTTAATAATAGAACACTTAATTTAGATTTGTATAGTTGACACTGAAGCCAGACATTGCTGTATCATCATACATTGGTTCATAGGTTGATCTACCTCCTGAACTTGGGGTAACACTAGCTGCCGATGGTGTTGTGGAACTTGAGTAAAGAATACCTGGGTTAACTGTAGCAAATCGTGTTAGTCCACCTAGTTCTGCTTCAAAACAGGGCATCATTAATGATTTTCTGCGCATAAATCCTTTGCTCATTGTTCAGCAATCTCAGCTTTTGAGCAACGTTCTTCCCAAAGGCGTCGTAGTGATCTTCTTCTTTTGTTGTTGCCAGTCGTTGTCCAATATTAACCAAGACTTGATCACACGGGGACAATTTTTTTTGCCGTTTAAAAGAATCTTTAGGTTCAGGTGTTGCAGAGGTAATATTGGAAGCGGTTCGAGCAACTTGAGGAGGATTCTGTAGAGATTGGGGCGCTGGTACATTTTCCTCAGCATCTAATGGTTCTTTTTGTGAATCGTCCAGCATCTCCTGTAAAAAAAAAATGTTTGAAAAAAATGTCAAAATCCGTGACTTTTCGCGGATTTCCTTTATTTCCGTGCCCGGTAGACACCCTGTCATTACTTAATAATGAACCACAATATCAATAATGATTCAGTTATCACCACAGTACATTCTTAACTACTTATTTATTACTTTCTCAAAATATTATATTGAAAAAATTACAGAGGGGGTGGCGAACGGAAAACGAGGGGTGATACGGTTCTCGATGGGTTTGATTTCATTAAAATTTGTTCCGTACAAAACGCTGGTCTGAAATATGACAGCTGACAGTTTATGAATTGTTTTCAGGTACCGAATACAGCCGAGGAGTGGAAACAAATTACACAGGAGTACGGGGAAAAATGGAATTTCCCCAACTGCCTAGGCAGCATGGATGGAAAGCATATAGCCATAACACCACCACCTGGAAGTGGTTCTTACTTCTATAACTATAAGGGTTTCCATAGTCAGGTACTTTTCTGCATTGCTAGTGCAAACTATGAAATAATTTATTTTCATTTTGGTGTTAATGGCCGGGTATCTGATGGAGG
The DNA here is from genome assembly GCF_021130785.1 of Homalodisca vitripennis. Classification (NCBI taxonomy): domain Eukaryota; kingdom Metazoa; phylum Arthropoda; class Insecta; order Hemiptera; family Cicadellidae; genus Homalodisca; species Homalodisca vitripennis. Next base: position 42,699 of record NW_025779108.1, on the reverse strand, counting down.
AGTTCTGAAAGAGACAGACTTCAACAAGAAACTAACAGATAAAAGCCTCAATTTACCTGAAGAGGGCATTGTAGACGGCGAAGCTCTTCCATACGTATTCATTGCAGATGACGCCTTCCCCCTAACTGAGGTCATAATGAAACCCTTTTCCTATAGGGTTGCAAACAAACCTAGAAAGGTATATAACTACCGACTCTCAAGAGCACGCCGAATGGTCGAAAGTGTTTTTGGGATTCTCGCTGAGAGATTTCAGGTTCTACAAAAACCAATCACCTTCATTGACTTGAAGAAAGTGAATAGTGTTGTTGTTGCGTGCTGCTACCTGCACAACTATTTGCGTAGGACAATCCCTCAAAGGTACTCACCTAAAGACTGGTTGGATTTAGATGACGACGAAGTTGGTGTGTCTAAGCCTGGACCAAGAACCAGCGATCACATGGCATTACAAGTAAGACAAACCGATCGCCCAATGGCTAGTGCAAAAGAAGTAAGAAATAAATTTGTTCATTATTTTAGCAACAAAGGAAAAGTGGAATGGCAAGACAGATACATCTCTTAGTTTATAATGATTATTTGAAAACAAAATACCTCCGATGACAAACTGTAAGTTAGTTGTAGCATTGTGAATACATTATTTAACCGCAAAACTAGTAATTTAATTCTCTTACCTCGTCTTCACTGACTCTTCCTTCTCCTAAGTTGGAAAGTCCCTCCTAGACATTCTTCCTGGTCAATAAGAAACAAAAGTTCTCTGTAGTACCACAGCTTTGGTACATATATATCGTCTGTACCACTGCCAGAACGTTGAGAGGCTGTTACCTTTCTTTGTTCCTTACGAAATGCACTTCTGATATTGTTTATCTTCTTCAACACATCGCTTTTTGTTGCAGTACTGTCAAACCCTTTCACTACTAATAGTAAACTACGGTGGGCTGCTTCCTTCTTTTCCCTATTGTGATAGTCTTTTGACTTAACCTTCCATACACATTCATGTTTCCTAAACTCCTCTATAAACTGTAAAAGATTATCCTTCGACCAACTGGCCATGATTGCCGCGTCACAAACAAAACAATGCGCAACCACCAAACGCTCACCACTCAATGACGCATGAGGCCGACACGGAGCAGCTGAGCTAGCGCATGCGCATATCTCGCAGCTTGGACTGTCGACTGTGGCCTGTCACGGGAGCCTCCACTAACTAGCAGTTCCGCCTGCAGTCCGATCGTTGAACTGTCGCACCGTGCGACAGTTGACAGTCCAACGATTCGCCTGCCGGATTCCCCATCCACTTACAGTTCTAACTGCAGTCCCGGACTGTCTCAGTCCAGGACTGCAGTTAGAACTGTAAGTGGATGGGGGGCCTTAGATGGAGTTGAGAAACTTCATCGGGTCTTCCTCCGATTGGAATACTGTACTGTGAACGGTCTTCATATAAACAACCTCCACAGCTAAGTTGTCTGAATCTATAAAGTCTAAAGGATAAAAAAATCTGCATCTTTATACACAAAGAAATGCCATACACTCTCATAATACACGAAACCAAGAAAGAATTGAGCTGCCTAGATTAAGACTTACAAAATCAATGAATTACCATAAAAACATGGGAATAAGGCTTTTCAATAAGTTACCAGTGTCTTGGAAAAATTTAAACTATCGTAAATTTTCAGAGAGATTACATGAATGGCTTGTAAATAATCCATTGTACAACCTAGAAGAATATTTTAAATTTAATTTTAACACTTAGTCTAGATTGTGTATAGGCTAGTGAGTACTATTGCTTAGTAGAATTAATTTTTTAAAACACTCTTGTGACAAATTAGTCAACTAATAGTTTCTAGTATTGACGATGTCTATTGCTTGTTATGTAACTTGCCGAAGGATAAATAAATGTCTTTAATGTCTTTTTAATGTCTTTATTTAGATACAAGATCACTTGTTTTTACTTTAAGTACCCCATTTTCCAAGTCCATAATGATATAACTGGTTAAAACAATTCACATATTCGGCCACAACATACAGATCTGGTTTTAAATCAGCCATAATGGAATCCAAAACAGAAAAAAAGAACAGAAGATTTGAATGCATTGAATACCGCTAGCTGGAGTTGTTCAGGTTCAGGCGTCATTTTATCGGGTTCCTTTTAACAACAAACTTAGGTGGAATGCCTAATATGTCTTCGACTACTTTTGATTCATTGAAGGTGGTTTACACATGAACATCGTAGAGCCTGCATCTCATCTTTAATTAGTTGTGTCTCGACGTTGAGGAAGATACAATCCTTTTGTATTATTACGTTATTTTAATCAATGGAAGCCAAGACCTTGAGCCAAAATGATGACATCAAGAGACCTTTGGAAGATCCAAAGTACTTTTTGAGTGCTAAAACGGTATTTCTTGCTGATGGAGTCAATGTGGGTACCTTATCTTCCAGGGGTTTGTCTAACACTTTGAGGATTGAAGGATAGTGCTTCACAATTGGGCGCACAGCTTTCGCTCCTACGAGTTTACAGAAAGGCTTTGTAAAGCAACGGTACTTGTTTCAACAATTTCCAACGGCTAGGGCTGCTAGAGAATGAAGAGTAAAAAATTTCAGTTTCCAAAAAATGTCATAACATCAGAATTCAGTTTATTGGTATTAACACTCTGTTGAGAGAATGTGCTCCACAGGGAGAAAGAAATAGGACACTTGTTTTTTACAAGTACCCTTAACTGAACACCACTAAATTGTAACCCCGCATATTGGACCCATTGGCATTGCCCTGAGCTCGACAACAAGTTAATTGTATTTGAAGAGATTTCAATTTGGGCAGTATTTCATCGGTTATCGCATTAAACAAATCTGAATTGTAATTAGCAAGGGTATTTTATCTAATAAATTTGATAAATTAATGAAAGGGAAAAAAATTAGCATGCTCAGATAATAAACAAACTAAACAAGGACAACCCGTTTGTGGCTTTTTACTGTATCGTAGTCAATCGCTCTTTCAGAGATAGCCTCAACAAAGATCTCAAAAGCTTGACCTTTTCGTCAACAACCATCTCTCTGACATACTCTCTGGCACATCAGCACACTCAAAATATATGTTTGCGTTCTCTTGTGTTGTATGACGGAATTTCTAAGACTTTTTAATATAAAATTACAAAGTAAAGGTGTTTATCTTATAAACAATAATTGTGTTGACAAGTGCTGATCTAGAGAAAAGCTGGGTCTATTTGGAAAATTATTTTATATATTTATTGCAAACTTGTATTTATTGGTTAGATTGCCTGCCATAGCCATTGTTGTTGCTGCATCGAAATTGGGCCTTATGCTCAAAATTTTATTTTGTTTTTAAGTCAAGGGATGTACATTTAAATCTGATTTTGAACCTTCAGCATCCCAACTGGTATTTATGAATAAAATGTAGGCAGAATCAGTGGCCATCACAAAAGTTGTGTCTGGCCCGGGACCATCTCCACTGTATCTGATAATCATATAGCAAAATGTTTTTATTTGTCATTTATCAAATAAAGTTATGATTTTTTTAACACGCGCTCTCGCACGCACATTGCCCTTTCAGTCATGTACTGTGTTCCCAATGTAAGTTGATAAGTTTTAAAAAGTCTTATTAATTTGAGTTAATCTTATTACATACATTAGGATTCATAACAACATTTAAAAAAAAATCTTGTATGATATACTTTAACATAGTAATGCTCAAATTCAAATAAAGTAAAGGGCTACAATAGAATCTTATTTGAATGCTTTAGCATGTCTCATACATCGTGCACTTACCCATTGAATATTTTCATGACACCAGCATATTTCATTAACTATTTCAATAAATTCAAAAACAAAAATTAATTTCTTTCAGGTATGGTTCATGCTATGATTTATGGTAGGTAGATAGTAGAGTTGTGTAGTAATTACAAATATATTCTTTAGGGAGTGTAGTTTTCCTTCCTGCAGAGTAGAACAACACAATTCTCAGTGAGGAAACCATACCACGGAGACTGATAAGTACTTTTGAACATTATCGTAAGTTACGCCTTGGTAAAATTAAAATATGAATGTCAGTAAATACAAAATGTATCTTTTATATGTCTAATTTATTATTAATTCATAATAGGGGGTAAACAGTCTCTATCAGGATTTAAATGTCACATCCATAGGTTCTTTGTCTCAATCGGGTGTTTTTTTGTAATTTCAGGTTTCTATCGATATGTTCAGGGTAATAAACGTCAGTCCAGTAGGTGTTTCTGAAAATAAAAAAATAAGCATTAGTCTCAATTAATTATGTGTGAATTTAAGTTATCAGTTCAAAAGATATTAATTTTTAATGAAAAATGTTTATATAACAATAAAATAAATAACAAACCCAAAATCCGTTGTCTCTTATTTAAATCATATCCTAAAGGTCCAGGAAAGTTGCCACAAATAGGAAATTCACTGTCTTTAGGCTGGGTTTGAATTTATTTAATCTAGAAAGAGTAAATGTGAAAGTGTGAGATTTTCTTAACTTTTAATGGGTTAAATGATTAGATCGTACCTGTATTTATTGGTTAAGGCGCTCCAGACTTCCTGCCATTGCCACTATCGATGTTGTATCAAAATTTAAGGGTTACACTTAACATTTCATTTTGTTTGTCAGTCAAGAGATGTACATTTGAATTTGATTTAGAATCTTCACAATTATAATTGTTATTCATCCATAAAATTTGGAGAGAATCAGTGGCTGGGTCTGGCCCGGGTCCATCTCGACTATATCTGACAATCATACAACAAAATGTTAATATTTGCCATGTATCGCAAAAAGTTATGGTTGTTGTGTGAACACTACAAACTAAAAATATTTGAATTTTCGATAGAACTGACCAATTTAAATTCGTGCACCCAAAGCACCTAAATATACTAATGAGTTCTTTTAATATATAGTATTTATTTCGTACGTTTTGTGCAGATATATGACACCTCCAATCAATACGCCAGTAACCACAACTCCACCGATAATTTGGTAAAAAGTAAAGTTGTTGAAAAGTCAAACATTTTGCAAGTAATCTATTTGAGAAACAAATACAAAATGACACTGAAATGTGAACTGATGGTAAGAAACCGCTTAGTATTGTTTCATAATGATTAAATCTAGCTCTGGCTATTAAAAGAAGATAGGCAATTTGTATGCTTTGTAAAAAACTATTAAAAACATTCTTAATAACTATTATTTACACTTAATACGTCAATTATTTACTAGTTTTGTCTTCTCAACAATCTAAAGTTTGTTTGTGTACCAGAAAGTATATACATGTAAACACTTTGTATACATTTTAACAAACTGTTATCAGCGGCTTTGAACGAATTAAAAAATTAAAATCCCCACATAACCTACTTAGTCAGAACTTTGAGAATTAATAATATGATAGTCCCCTATGATATGTATTAAACGTAACTGGGGATGTTATCAAATATAATACTTTATTGATTTTGTTAGACGTCATAGCACGACTGACTAACTCCCATAAAAATCTTTACGCGTAAAAGGGTGTTAATTTTTACGCGTAATTTTTAATAATTCACATTTATGATGCAGAGTAAATTGATTGATTATATGTTAAGGTGATTCGGTACTCCAAGAAGACAATTGGTTGTTTATGACTTATATATATTTTTATTTACTCTAGGTACTAAACTAAAAAAATAAATAACAAACAGGGTATAACATTTCCAGTGTACAAAATTTAATAAGTATATATATTAAATATATACTTATATTTAATATATATATACAGGGTGATTCAAAACTAAACGGCAATCTCTCGGGAGCTTATTCTATAGCTAAAAACAAGTAAAAAAGTTCATATAACCATATGCCCGGAAACGCTTCGTTAGCGAGTTACGCCTAGCGAAAGATTTCGCCCGGATTTCAGAACCCTTGGTGAAGTCAGGCCGTATAAAAATGGTAAAGGTAGTTACAAAGATACAAATACGATTGTTTTTTATGTTTTTATATCTGACAAATTTATTAAAATTCGTCCCAGAGCTGTAAATGCAATACTTTCAGAGATATCTTACGTAAAACACAAGAATTGGTACAAAGAAATAACACATTTTTGTGTTTAACATAAGATTACTTCCATAAATGTTAAATAAAGGTCATTTTTTCTTAAACAGATTTGTAGAACATTTAATTCTGAAAATATTCCTGTGAATTACTTAGGAAAAAAAATTAATAATAGGTATTGTAATTTAGCTTTATTTAAAAATAAAACAGACGCAGAAAAATGCATATTCTTATCTGCATAAAATATTAACTAATGTTTAGGTTGTGAGTAACAGCTGATCATTTATTCTAGACTGAACATTAACATAAAATGTATTTACCTTTATAAAACTGTAATAATCACCTATAATAGTTGCTCAAAGTGTCCTCCGTTGTTAGCAATGCACGTTTTCGCACGACGAATCCACTCTTTTCTAGCGCGTTTCATAACGTTTGGAGCATTCTTGATAGTTTCTGCCGCCTCTGTAATGCGATTACGTAACTCCTCTATGGTGTTAATCCGTTTTGAATAAACAATTGACTTCATCCAACCCCATAAGAAAAAGTCTGCTGGCGTGAGGTCAGGAGAACGTGGTGGCCATTTTACTGGTCCATTTCGACCAATCCATTGTCTACCGTATGTATCATTTAAATAGTTTTTCACATCATTAGAAAAATGTGGAGGTGCTCCGTCATGCATAAACCATGCATTTATTCTGTTTTGAACAGGAATATCTTCCAAGAGGGTAGGCAGGTTTGTTCTTAAAAAATTTAAGTACGCTACTCCATTAAGTCGATTAGGGAGGAAAAATGGACCAATCAAATTATCACCCAGAACACCAAGCCATACATTGACTGAAAATGTATGTTGAAAATGCCTCGTCGCAGTTTCATGTGGGTTGTCGTACGCCCAAGTATGGGTATTACGAAAATTTACAATTCCATTTCTAGTAAAACAGGATTCATCAGTAACGAGAATACGCCGAAGAAAATACTGATGTCGTAAACAATTTCTTCTTAACCAGCGGCAGAACATCTTCCGTTTATTAAGATCTTGCGGTAATAAGTCTTGAACACGTGTTATATGGAATGGGTACAACTGTGCTTCATGAAGTGTCCGCCATACGCTTGACTGGCAAATATTTAACTGACGTGATAATCGTCTGGGCTTGTGGTTGGTGATAATTCTACAGCATTTATTATTGCTTGTTCATTATTATAGTTCCTTGCGCTACGTTGACGACCAGTATCTATTCGCTTCGGTTTAAAGCTACCAGTTTCTCTAAGTCGTCTCTCCACAGCTTCAAATGTTTTGCGATCAGGTGTTCTTCGATGTGGAAAAGTATCACGATATTCCTGAACTGCAGCTAAACCATTCTTGTTAACGTTGCCGTAAATAAGTATCATGTCCGTATACTCTTCAAACGAATACATACCATTTACATTATCTGCCATTATTTACTAAGATAATTACATACACTTTTATAAAAATATTTAATAAAATATTTTAAAAATAAATATTTAATAAAATATTTTATACACTTGTATAAAATATTTCCAAATAATCACAGGATCTCACAAAATACAATCTTCACACGTCACAATACAAAAACCTCCATAAAGGTTATTCAAATATTACTTCATGAACTTAATTGTTGATCAGCTGATATTGCCAACCTTTGCAAAGAAAATATGACGATAAAAAGTGTTGAATAAATGATCAGCTGTTACTCACAACCTAAACATTAGTTAATATTTTATGCAGATAAGAATATGCATTTTTGTGCGTCTGTTTTATTTTTAAATAAAGCTAAATTTCAATACCTATTATTAATTTTTTTCCTAAGTAATTCACATGAATCTTTTCAGAATTAAATGTTCTACAAATCTGTTTAAGAAAAAAAATGACCTTTAATTAACATTTATGGAAGTAATCTTACGTTAAACACAAAAATGTGTTATTTCTTTGCACCAATTCTTGTGTTTTACGTAAGATATCTCTGAAAGTATTGCATTTACAGCTCTGGGACGAATTTTAATAAATTTGTCACATATAAAAACATAAAAAACAATCGTACTTGTATATTGTAACTACCTTTACCATTTTTATACGGCCTGACTTCACCAAGGGTTCTGAAATCCGGGCGAAATCTTTCGCTAGGCGTAACTCGCTAACGAAGCGTTTCCGGGCATATGGTTATATGAACTTTTTTACTTGTTTTTAGCTATAGAATAAGCTCCCGAGAGATTGCCGTTTAGTTTTGAATCACCCTGTATATATATACAGGGTGATTCATGAAGTTCTCCCCCCACTTCTACAGCACATTGTACTAGTAAAAATAATGAAAAAATATTATATAAACATAGGTCCGAAAACGCTTCGTTAGCGAGTTACAGCTAGCGAAAGATTTCGCCTCAATTCCTGGGTAAAAAGTAAAATAAAGCCATACTGAACTTTTGGAAAGGTTAATTAAGTAAGAAATATCGTGGATTCTTATGTATTTTTACCTGATAAAGCTAATAAAATAGGTTTCAGAACTGTACCTGTAGTAGTTTTTGAGGGATTCAGGGTTAAATGCAAAAAATTGGGGCACGAAACAATGTTTTTTTAAGTTTGATGTACAATAACTTTGTTAAATTGGTAATAAATACATAAAATCAACAAACATTAATTGTAGAGAATTTAATTCTGAGAAAATTGATATAATCAAAGTCTAAAATAAAACAGAAATAAGTACCAAAAAATCGATTTTATTCAGTATAATACATTACTAGTTCTAAGCAAAATTAATCAGGTTGGGCCAACCGTACGCACCTTTTTATAATAGATGTTCGAAAATGAGGCCATCATTATCAATACATTTTGCAGCACGTTTGTGTATTGCTTTTGTTGCGTTTCTTAATTTTTCAGGACTTCCCTGTATCTGCACAGCCGAATCCATAATACGGGCAATTAATTCATCACGAGAATTCACTTTTGTCTTGTATACAATGTCTTTCATCCATCCCCAGATGCAATAATCCAATGGAGATAGATCTGGTGATCTTGGTGGCCAAAGGTGAGGCCCTCCACGACCAATCCAGTGTCCAGGAAATTGATGATTTAAGTAAGCAGAAACGGCACGTGAAAAGTGGGGAGGTACTCCGTCATGCTGGAAGTACAAATTTTGTCTGAGATGTAAAGGAACATTCTCTAACAGCTGCGGCAACTCTTCTTGAAGGAAATGCAAATAGAACTCAGCATTTAGGTGTCCAGGTAATATGAAAGGTCCATCAGCCGATTGTGCAAAAGACCACACCAGATATTGATGCTAAAAACAGTGTTGAAAGTTCTGTTCCACTACCTCATGCGGATTTTCTTCTGCCCATGAGAGTTCATTTTTCAAGTTATTGACACCATCCCGAGTGAATTGTGCCTCATCCGTAAACAAAATACGCTTGTAGAGTTGATTATTAATATTCAAAAAGTTGCAAAACTCCAAGCGAAGCGGACCATCCCCTAGCTGTAGATGTTGAACCTTTTGTTTATGAAACGGATAAAATTTGTTTCGATTAAGTGACCTCCACACCGTTGACTGCGAAACTCCTATCCGCCGAGAAATACGTCGTGTACTTACACCTGTACTTCGATGAACAGCATTAATAACAATATCATCATCAAGTTGGACAGCTCGTTCATAATTGGTTCTAGTACTTGGTAGTGATCCTGTTTTCCGAAGAGTACGAAAAGTTCCTGAAATTGTTTTGGTATCTGGAATCCTCCTATTAGGGTAACGTAGTTCATATTCTTCTACAGCAGCTCTAGCATTACCATTACAGTAACCCAAAATAAAAACCATATCAGCGTATTCCTCTGATGTAAATAAGTAAGGCATTTTTTCGCTGAATAAACAATCGAATTATAACTCACAGAAAAATTTTCATTTAATAACACGATTCACAGAACCCGATCTCCTGCTGTAGCTTGCAAAACACCACTAATACACAGTTCTAACGTAACAGTACAGAATACCATTGTTGATCAGCTGTTATTCGTGCGTTACCAACTTAGAAATTAATAAAACAAAAAACTGCATTTCGATGATTAGTAAACAATAATGGGAAAATGTTTGCTTCATTTATTTTCGAACATTTGATGTAAATTTTTATAAAAAAAAATACAACGTAATAAAACATGATATTTTTATTTACAAACAAATTTATTTAACAGTTAATCTTGTTTTCTCAATTTATCTCATCATTAAGGAACAAACATTTTGTTTTTGTTTTATTTTAACTAAATACCGTACGGCATTTCTTTACAGCTAGTGTATTATACTGAATAAAATCGATTTTTTGGTACTTATTTCTGTTTTATTTTAGACTTTGATTATATCAATTTTCTCAGAATTAAATTCTCTACAATTAATGTTTGTTGATTTTATGTATTTATTACCAATTTAACAAAGTTATTGTACATCAAACTTAAAAAAACATTGTTTCGTGCCCCAATTTTTTGCATTTAACCCTGAATCCCTCAAAAACTACTACAGATACAGTTCTGAAACCTATTTTATTAGCTTTATCAGGTAAAAATACATAAGAATCCACGATATTTCTTACTTAATTAACCTTTCCAAAAGTTCAGTATGGCTTTATTTTACTTTTTACCCAGGAATTGAGGCGAAATCTTTCGCTAGCTGTAACTCGCTAACAAAGCGTTTTCGGACCTATGTTTATATAACATTTTTTCATTATTTTTTACTAGTACAATGTGCTGTAGAAGTGGGGGGAGAACTTCATGAATCACCCTGTATATAACAGATATATATATATATATATATATATATATATATATATATATATATATATATATATATATAATAGATATATATATATAATAGATATATATATATATATAATATACATTTAAAAAATCATACATAAACACATTTCTGTATATATATATATATATATATCTTATATATATAAAAATCTTGAGTCACGATGTATGTTGCCAATAAACTCCAAAACGACTGAACCAATTTCAATCAAATTTCACATGTATCCGTAATTTAGTCTAACTTAGAAGATAGGATAGTTATTATCTGAATTATTCGCTTATGTCGTGAATATAAACGAATAAAATGAAGAAAAGTTTTCAAAGCGCCTGCACATTATAACCTGCAATTACGAGATAGATACGTATATTAAACAGTGTGAAACACTATTTGAAGGCGCTAAGTTATGATGTATAATTGTCTAAACTAAATTTTTGGTTGAACTTAAAGGTTGAGTGGTAGACCACTTTGTAATAAAATACATTATGCATGTACAATACATTTTTGACATATTTCCTTGATCGTGACATCAAGGTAAAATCTACATCGGGGTTGGAAATATAATTTACTTCAACCAGAAATGCTCATACGCGGGCAAAACTTACGAAAAGCGTGCGAAGCCGCGGGAAACAGCTAGTATATATATATATATATATATATATATATATATATATATATATATATACAGGGTGAGTTTTTTAAAGTGATCCAATAGCTAACTTTTTAATTACACGACTTAGCACCACACTTTAAATTTGGAACTTGCTCAATTTTAAGTTTCACTCAGGGATACACTTTCAAATTTTTTGAAGATGGCCGCCATTTTCCAATATGGCGGTCAACTTTAAAATCTCTTATGGAACACCCTGTATTTTATGTTGTTTTTAGATTCTACTCAACAAAATAATACATTTTTGCTTTTGAGAGTTTTTCAATATCTCTAATGGTTCAGGAGCTACGTGGACTGCAAGTTTTTATCATCAGTCCAAAAAAATCCGAAAACTTGCAGTCCACGTAGCTCCTGAACCATTAGAGATATAGAAAAACTCTAAAATGCAAAAATGTCTTATTTTGTAGTGTAGAATATAAAAACAACATAAAATACAGGGTGTTCCATAAAATATTTTAAAGTTGGCCGCCATATTGGCAAAAATTATGAAAACTTCCAGCCCAAGAAAACTTATAGCATGGTATTCATTGCTTAGTTTTGATTATTAGCCATTGGAACGTCTGATTTCATGCTGGAATGTCTCTGTGTTGCTGAATCTACTTCTACATATGTGTTTTTGTAATGCATACAAGAGACCACTATTTTTGATAGAGTATTCTCACCCTGTAAACTGAAAGAACTGTATTATTAGAAATAAAAGACTTTATTTCACTTATTTAGAAAACTATATGTCATTATAACTATCGATTTTTCTTTTCTGCCTAAACAATATAGCGATGCGGGTAGGAAGTGACAACTCTGTCCCTGTCTACATATGTTAGATACATTGTAAATGCATAGCTATAATGTTACCGGTACAAAAAAAAACACAGCAATGAAAATAAGCAAAACATTGTTTTTTTTTTTTTTTTTTTTTTTTTTTTTTTTTTTTTTTTTTTTTTTTTTCCTTTGGGATATTGGGGTGGATTCCTAGATCCTCACACGTCAACCTGAGCTTATTGTGTGCCCCTTTGATGTTAGAGGGGTAAGCCTATCTTCGTGCCCTTAATTAGGCTAAGAAGCTTTTCCCCGATACTAGCATCTGGTTCGTCGCCTGGTTGTTTATCACCGAAAAGAGCCCTTCTCCTTGCTCCCAGTCTCTCACAGTCCAGTATTATGTGTTTTGCAGTCTCTTCAGACTTATTGCAGAGTCTACACTCCGAGTCCTCGTTTCGTAAAACCTAGAGTGTTTAGGTGTTTCCTGAAGTGGCCGTGTCCAGTGATCAAGGCAATCACTTGCTTAACCCGATCCCTCCCCAGCCCCATCAGCCATCTGGTGAATCCGGAGCTAGAATCGGCAAGCAGTCTTTTGCCGAGTGCTTGTCCTTGGTGACTCTGCCACCGCAAGCGGTGTGTCTTCCTGGACCATTTGTTTATACTTTGATAAGCGGCTGACTTGCTTATACCACAACTCGGTTCTGGACCGGTGTATGGCATGCTTGCTCCGCTTTTGGCAAGCCTGTCGGCGCATTCGTTGCCACCTATGCCTGTGTGGCCCGGTACCCAACCAAGACGCACACAGTTGCGTGATCCAAGCTTGCAGAGAGTGTTAAAGCACTCCCACACAAGCTTGGATGAAATGCTGTTGGAGTCAAGAGCTTTAAGAGCTGCCTGACTGTCTGACATTATACAGATGTTCATTTCCTGGTACCTTCTGGTGAGGCCTAGGTTGGCACAGGCTAGGATACCATAGATTTCGGCTTGAAATATGGAGCAGTTCCGACCCAAACTGCCGCTAAGGGCAGTTCTAGGGGATTGACTACACACTCCATATCCAGTTCTACCCTTAATAAGCGAGCCATCCGTGTACCAGACAAAGCTCTTTCTTATTGTTGGGATGTTATCTTGCGATTTCCACTCATCTCTGGAGTAGAAGTCAACAGAGAATGGCTTATTGAATACGAACTCCGTTCTCATTGTGTCGGAGACCATTTCGAGAATAGCGCTTGGGTTTACAGCTTCAGTGATGGCGCCATGGCTCGCGTTAGACGCGCCATTCCTCCACAAGCCAGCAACCATCAGCCGATAAGCTGACTTACGCGCTTCAGCTTTTATATGAACATCAAGAGGTAGAAGTCCTAAAGCCACCTCGAGGGTCGCTGAGGGACTGCTCCTGAATGCTCCGGTTACAAAGATTGTGCCAAGCCTTTGTAAGCTTTCAAGCTTGGCTTTGGCAGTTACCTGATTCACCTTTGTCCACCAGACTAATGAACCATAAGTGATTTGAGGCCTTACAACTGCTTTGTAAAGCCATAGTGCTATATGGGGTTTTACGCCCCATGAGATTCCTGCAAGTCTCCTGGACGTCATGAGCGCCCACTTTGCTTTGTGCAGGATATTATTAAGATGATCATTCCACGTAAGCTTATGGTCTAGAGTCAGTCCTAAATATTTGACTGTCTTTGACCACTCCAGCTGAGTGGATGCGAGTTTCAGCCTAGAAAGAGACTCTAGGTTCTTTTTTCTAGTGAATGGTACAACTACTGTCTTAGAGGGATTTACTTTCAGTCCCTCTCCCTGACACCAGTTGTGTACATGTTGAAGGTTGGTATTCATGATATCAACAACAACATTTGTGTATTTTCCCTGTACCATAAGGACTATGTCGTCTGCATATCCTTGGACATAGATTCCGTTGTTAGTAAGGTCCTCAAGTAGACCATCTACTACTAGATTCCACAGTAGAGGTGACAGGATGCCTCCTTGAGGACATCCCCTTGTGGGTGCGATCACAAGCGATACTTCATTGAGATCGGCCCTGATCCGTCTGGAGCACAGCATGGCCCTAAGCCACCGGCACAGAGCTGGCTCGAGGCCACGTCGCTGTGCTCCACTTACCATTGCAGTGAATTTGGCATTGTCGAAAAGCTCCTTCAATGTCTATGAAGGTGCACAATGCCAATTCCTTGGCGGACAGGCTATCCTCAATCCTACTGACTAATTGGTGCAGTGCTGATTCACAGGATTTGCCTTGCTGGTATGCATGTTGGTTGCGATGAAGGGGAGTGTCTGAGAGAACTCCCTTTCTCAGGTGCCTCTCCACCAGTCTTTCTAATGTTTTCAGTAGAAACGAAGATAAACTGATGGGACGAAAAGATTTAGGGACAGAGTAGTCCGCTCTCCCTTTTTTAGGGATGAAGACCACCCTGTTGAGACGCCAGACTTGTGGTATGTACCCATAGGCTAGGCTCGCCCTGAATAGTTCACATAGAAGGGTAAGGAGATTCTCCGGCCCTTGTTGAAGCAGGGCCGGAAAGATTCCATCCCCTCCTGCAGATTTGAAAGGGGCAAATTTAGAAATTGCCCATTTGGCTTTAGAGAGAGTGACAATCCTTCTGGCAATGGCCCAGCTACCACGACAAGCTCTTGGCCGTGAGCCTGCCTCGTGATTACCAGACGTTCCAGTGTCGTCATTCTCAAAGATACAATCAGGGAAGTGAGTCTCAAGGAGAAGTTTGAGGCTATCACTAGACCCGGAAGTGTGTTGACCTCCCTGGGACCTTAAAGATCCCAAGTGACCGGTTGGACTTGAGGCTAGCAAGCGTTGCAGTCTAGCTGCCGCGCTTAACTCATTTACCTTCTGTGTAAACTGCCTCCAGGAACTTTGTTTTGCTTTTTTGATTGCTAGGCTGTATTCTGTTAGAGCTCTATGATAGGACTCCCAGATACGGCTCCTTTTGCATTGATTGTACAGCTTCCTGACATTAGCCCTTTTGCGAGCGAGGTCTGCAGTCCACCACTTACTATTGGTTCGACTCTTCCCCCGTCGCAATGGGCAATTGTCATGGAAGCTATTGATTATAGCATTCTGCAGGTCAGAAGCTATCTGATCTATGTCTGTGAAGCATCGCACCCTTCCGCCTACCGATCCCAACTGTGACTGAAGGTCAGACTTATATCCCAACCAGTCAGTCCTCCTGGGATTACGATAGAGGACCTCTGCAGCCTCATCTTGCAAGTTAAAGAGGATATACCTGTGATCCGATAATGAGGCCTCTTCGCTTACGTGCCACTTATCAACCATTCCAAGTATTCCTTGTGTGCAGATTGTTATGTCAATAACTTCTTGTCTAATTCGTGTTGCGAACGTAGGGCGGTTACCTTTATTACATATAAATAGGTCCCTACTTAGAAGAAATTGTAAAAGTGCCTCACCTCTAGGGTTAGTGTTGGTGCTGCCCCATCCAGCAGAGTGATGGGCGTTGGCGTCACAACCTAGAAGAAGTTGTTGACGTCTGGCTTGTGCTTCTTCCACCAGGAGCTCTAGGTCTCTTGATGGAGGGAGTTCCCTGGCATCATATGGCAAGTATACGGAGCCTACAATTGTGCTCTGCACTATACCTCCATTCTTCCAGGTCAGTGTGCCCACAGTGAGATCTCTGGAGCAGAATTCGTTGAGGGTTAGAAAATCCAAGCCTCTCCTCAACAGGATGCAGGTTCTGACATTCCTTAGAGAGGTACAGTAAATTAACTTACCTTTGGTTTCATTTAGGCCCGCCACTCTCCCTTGGTGAAGCCATGGTTCTTGAATCAGTGCCAGATCAAATCCCTCCTGGAGGAAGAACTGGCAGAAGGCTGCCGAGGCAGCCCTACTGTGCTGGAGGTTGATTTGTAGAACTCGTGGCATTGTCCTTGACTGTCGAGGAGACAATTGAGACCTGCCAGAGTCCTAAGTTGGCTCTACAGTTGGAAGCCTTCACAGCCTTGTAGCAGACCTCGTCCAGGAAGCAGACGAATCCGTAACCTTTCGGGTCTGGCTTGGATGGAAGGATTTTCCACTCGTTTACATTCAGGTTGGGGTTCTGCTTATTGAACATCTCAAGTACCTTTTCAGGTGTCTTCTTCAGAAGCTTCGGGTGAGCTCTGAAAAACACCCTAGTGGACCTCAAGATGTCCTTACGCAGACCCACTCTCAGAGAGATATCATCTCCCAGAGGTTTTATTCTTTGGATAACTTCTTCCAGCCAACGTTTGGTGTGCTCGTTGATGCAGGAAGCAATTAAAACACCTTTCTCTAGGTAGGTGCCCGCAAACGATGGAACGGAACCATCCTCCAGGGGTTGGATTTCTTCCATAATTGCGTCCTCGATGGCTTCTCCTTGCTCTGCACTAAGCTTCGCTTCCGGGTAGCCTTCGAGGGCTATGGCCATTTTAATCGCTGCGACCTCTCTGTAGGTAGCCTTGGGTGTGCTACCAGAGGCCTCGGGATCGTGGGCTTCGGGCTTTTGGGTTTCCCTCCTAGCCTTCTTTGCGGGTCCCTCAGCGGAGGGCGGGGTGACCAAGGTGCCTCTGGGGCGTTTGGCCGACCCCACCCCCGCCTTGGTACCCGCAGTTGGGCCCGGAGTTGAGACCTCCTGCCGTTCTGGATTCTTTTTCTTCTTCTTTTTCCCCCTCCTCCACTTGGAAGGGTCAAAAGCTTCACCCTTTTCAAGAAGTTTAGCCTTTAGTGCTTCTCTTCTTTGAGCAGTGGTGAGAT
This sequence comes from Homalodisca vitripennis, assembly GCF_021130785.1. Classification (NCBI taxonomy): domain Eukaryota; kingdom Metazoa; phylum Arthropoda; class Insecta; order Hemiptera; family Cicadellidae; genus Homalodisca; species Homalodisca vitripennis. The sequence goes on along the minus strand of NW_025779108.1, from coordinate 25,677 downwards.
TGGGCCTCTTCATTCTGAGGTTGCCGAGTTGCTCTGTGGCATCATCCAGCGTACCTGTAGACATGGGAGTGCTTGGGCTGTTGAGGAGCTGATCTTCTATATCTTGAAGGGATTTTGCTTTCTCAGCGCTTGTACTGCCTTCCTCAGATAAAGCCTTGCCATGTATGGGAGCTTCAGTGTGCAATGGAACCTCCTGTGTTCCTAAGGCACTTTGTTGAGGAGAAGGTAGGGATGTTGGCATAACAACCTCTTGAGTTGTGTTGCCAGGTGGTGGTATGTGCGAGGTAGCTTCAGGAGCTACCTCAGCAGGAAGAGGTAGGTTAGAAACAGCTTCAGGAACTGTTTCAAGGGTTGGTTTGTTTTGTTTTTTGTTTTTGCTTCTTTCCATGTTGTTCCCACGAGAAGCTAGGGAATGGAAGGTCCGCCCAGACAGAGCCCCGCATGCCTGGGTAAGCTGCTTTTAAACTGGAGGGTCGCCGGTGTCCAGAGTCCGCATAGTATAGACTGGTTTGCCACCAGCCATTCAGCCCTGGCCTACGCTGTTCCACCGTGGCTTGGCCCCTAGTGGGAGAAATGAAAGGGAAACTAGATCGAAGAGTAGAGGAACTTTACCTCAGATAGAAGAGAGTGAAGAAGAGAGATAGGCTGACACATAGAGAAGTGTGCCAGCCATAGGCCTCCAGAACAAGAAGAGAAGGGATCTGGAGCATTAGCTAGGGTACCTCGGGGTCGCCACTACCCGTACGGCCTTGAAAGTAAGACCGCCCCTGCGGGCAAAAAAACATTGTTACCCCAAATTATAATAAAATAAACATAAAATTAATTACCTTACTTGGGCTTAATATAATCCAAATTATGAAATAATACGGTGAATCTGTTGTCAAACTTCATTTGAGAGTATTTGCAAATTAGTTTTTCAATCTATAAATATAAAAAATGGATATTATTTATTTTTTTAGTTTAGTACCTAGAGTAAATAAAAATATATATAAGTCATAAACAACCAATTGTCTTCTTGGAGTACCGAATCACCTTAACATATAATCAATCAATTTACTCTGCATCATAAATGTGAATTATTAAAAATTACGCGTAAAAATTAACACCCTTTTACGCGTAAAGATTTTTATGGGAGTTAGTCAGTCGTGCTATGACGTCTAACAAAATCAATAAAGTATTATATTTGATAACATCCCCAGTTACGTTTAATACATATCATAGGGGACTATCATATTATTAATTCTCAAAGTTCTGACTAAGTAGGTTATGTGGGGATTTTAATTTTTTAATTCGTTCAAAGCCGCTGATAACAGTTTGTTAAAATGTATACAAAGTGTTTACATGTATATACTTTCTGGTACACAAACAAACTTTAGATTGTTGAGAAGACAAAACTAGTAAATAATTGACGTATTAAGTGTAAATAATAGTTATTAAGAATGTTTTTAATAGTTTTTACAAAGCATACAAATTGCCTATCTTCTTTTAATAGCCAGAGCTAGATTTAATCATTATGAAACAATACTAAGCGGTTTCTTACCATCAGTTCACATTTCAGTGTCATTTTGTATTTGTTTCTCAAATAGATTACTTGCAAAATGTTTGACTTTTCAACAACTTTACTTTTTACCAAATTATCGGTGGAGTTGTGGTTACTGGCGTATTGATTGGAGGTGTCATATATCTGCACAAAACGTACGAAATAAATACTATATATTAAAAGAACTCATTAGTATATTTAGGTGCTTTGGGTGCACGAATTTAAATTGGTCAGTTCTATCGAAAAATCAAATATTTTTAGTTTGTAGTGTTCACACAACAACCATAACTTTTTGCGATACATGGCAAATATTAACATTTTGTTGTATGATTGTCAGATATAGTCGAGATGGACCCGGGCCAGACCCAGCCACTGATTCTCTCCAAATTTTATGGATGAATAACAATTATAATTGTGAAGATTCTAAATCAAATTCAAATGTACATCTCTTGACTGACAAACAAAATGAAATGTTAAGTGTAACCCTTAAATTTTGATACAACATCGATAGTGGCAATGGCAGGAAGTCTGGAGCGCCTTAACCAATAAATACAGGTACGATCTAATCATTTAACCCATTAAAAGTTAAGAAAATCTCACACTTTCACATTTACTCTTTCTAGATTAAATAAATTCAAACCCAGCCTAAAGACAGTGAATTTCCTATTTGTGGCAACTTTCCTGGACCTTTAGGATATGGTTTAAATAAAAGACAGCGGATTTTGGGTTTGTTATTTATTTTATTGTTATATAAACATTTTTCATTAAAAATTAATATCTTTTGAACTGATAACTTAAATTCACACATGATTAATTGAGACTAATGCTTATTTTTTATTTTCAGAAACACCTACTGGACTGACGTTTATTACCCTGAACATATCGATAGAAACCGCTCAGACGTTCAAGGTCGTAACGTGTGTCGTAAGGTCGTAACGTGTCTGCCGGAATTGGCGTGCTTCTGCTTATTGGATAGTATAAAATAAACGTGTTACTTTAATAATCTATTAAAATGCCTGCTATCTGCAACATTTGTAGTAATGAGTGTAACAGTGACAGTGTTGAAGTAAAGTGTTGTGCTAATTGCAAGCAGTTATATCACTGGGATTGCGTTAAGGATAATGTGGAATATAAAAAAAACTCGTTCCGCAAGAAGTAAAGAGTGGCTATGTAATGTGTGCAGAAATTCAGCATCTCAAGCTGGCAGTGTCAACTCAGCCGCAACTACGTCATCGCTGACTAAGGAATTCCTCATTAATGTAATGGGACAGTTTAAGAAGGACATGTTTGATGAGATGAGGAATTTCAATAAAGAAATCTCGGAAGTAAAAGCATCTCTAGAGTTCCTATCCAATGCTGCAGATACTTCTAATACAACGATGAAGTCTATTCAATCTGAGATGAGTATTATAATGAAGGAGAACAGCGAGTTAAAAAAGAAATGTAACGAACTACAGAGTGATGTCGATGGACTTAAGGAGAGAAAATCAGGATCTTTTGAACAATATTCTAGAAGAACAAATATTGAAGTAAGCGGGATACCCGAAACACCCAAGAGAGGATGTCTCAAAGATTGTTAAGGACCTAGGAGCAGCGATTGGAATGGCGGTGGAAGACAACCAGGTGGCGGCGGCTCATAGAATTCCGTCATTTAAGCGAGACCGCATTCCATCACTGGTGGTCTAGATCCAGACCAAGATGCTGAGAGATACTTGGATCACCAAGTTCAGGGACAATAGGAACCTCACTGCAAGAAATATCAACCCAGCCTATCCTGCCAACAAGGTGTACGTTAATGAGCATTTGTCACCTGACAACAAGTTTTTATTATCTAGTCTGAAAAAAAAGTGAAAAGAAATAGGTTATAAGTATGTTTGGTGCCGGGACGGGAAGTTCTTTATAAGAAAAGCAGATGGAGAGAGCTGTCGGAAAATAAACTGTCTTAATGACATTGATAAGTTAAAGTGAGTACTCCACCATCTCTCAGGTTAGAAGTTATTGTTATGTTTCGTTTTATGTAAATATCTTTATCTTACTTTAAATGTTTATTAAAAGTCAATTAAACAGAGTAATATAGTTTAAATAATGGATACTAGCATTTAAAGTTTTGATACATTAAATAGTATTTTTTTTTTCGTCCCAGCAAAACAATCATGATATAACATTCTTATATGCTAACATTAGAAGCATGAGAAAATTTTTTAATACCTTACTAGCTGAATTTGATCAGATTAAAGATAGCATTGATTTCTTAATTTTAAGTGAAGTATGGATTGGAAGTGACGAATGTAACCTGTACAATATAAAGGGTTATACAATGTATGCTCAATGCAACAATAGATACAGAGCGGGAGGGGTTGTTTGTTTTGTAAAAAATAGCATAACTGTAACACAGATTGCTAATGTAAAAATGTACACTGCTGATGTGTTGTTGTTAGAAGTTAAGACAAAAAAATCATATTTCAACTTACTTTGTGTATACAGATTGCATGAATTTACAGAAAATAATTATAATATTGAAATAGGAGAGTTACTAAAAGTTATAAAAAAATAATACTATTATAATAGGAGATATTAACTTAAACTTATTGGACATAACAGTACATGTTGCCAAAACTATATTAGTACAATGCTAAATAATGTATTTGTATCAATGGTTAACGTTCCGACAAGGATTACACCAGTGTCTAAATCATGTATTGATCATATATTTATTAGATATAAAAATATGAATATTTTTGATATTGCAACTTTTGATATAAATATTTCTGACCATTTAATGCTAGGTTTGATATTAAAGGGAGTGGAATTTAATCCACTAAATAAATTACATGCCCCTAATAAAAATAAAATTGACTATGACAGTGTAATAAATAAGCTAAGGCATTTTGATTGGGATAAATTATATACATTGAATAATTTCAATGTATGTTATAGTGAGTTTCATGAAACTGTCAATGAAATTGTAAATAGCAGCATAAATTATGTACGATTGGTTAAGAAAGTAGATGTAGCTAGATTAAGAACACCTTGGATAACAGAAAGTATACTAAAAAAAAATTGATAAAAGAAAGAAATTAATATAAAATGTCGAAAAAAAGGCCATATGATACGCACTTTTTACAATATCTACAAAGATATTGCTTTAATCTAAAGAATTTAATTGACTCGACTAAGAACCAATATTTACTCTGACAAACTTAGAAGTTGTCAAGGAGATATTTCTCAACAGTGGAGAATTATAAATAATTTAACTGCTGGCAAAGCAGACAAGACAGTACACAAACTAGAATTGGATGACGGTTCTATTGTTGTTGAGCAAAGTGTAATAGCAGACATAGCAAACAAATACTTTGTTAGTGTGCAATCAGATGTAGATAGAGGCAGTGACAACCAACTATCGCAGTTAACAAGCAGCTATAATACTAGAAATTCCTTTTATTTAATCCCTACTACGGTTATGGAAGTGTATAATATTATTAATAACTTAAAAAATAAGAAATCCTCGGAGTATGACAATTTTAGCGTAGATCTAATTAAAAACATAGCATTAGAAATAGCCCCAATCCTCTCGCATATTATTAATTTAATCTTCTCTACGGGAATTTTTCCCGATAAATTAAAGCTAAGCAAAATTGTACCATTGTTAAAAAAAAAAAATATTTGTACTAAAAATAATCTAAGGCCTATAAGTCAATTATCTGTATTCTCTAAGATAATAGAAAAAGCTATGAAAACCAGATTAGTAAATTACTTAAATAGTTACTCATTAATTAGCAATAATCAATTTGGTTTTACAAAGGGCAGATCTACAGAGGACGCCCTAATCAAAGTAACCGACAATATTCTCTCTAATTTAAATAACAACAACAAAATAACTGGGCTCTTTATTGATTTCAAGAAAGCTTTCGACTTAGTCAATCATAATATTCTGTTTGAAAAGTGAAAAGCTGGCAGCTGTGGGAGTAAGGGGTGTGGCCTTGGACTGGTTCCGCAACTATCTAAGTGGCCGTTATCAGTGTGTAAAAGTCGGAAAACAGTTCGAGCTCACCTCTTCCGATCGCTATAGGTGTTCCCCAGGGGGCAGTCCTCTCGGCCAATCTGTTCCTTGTGTTTATTAATGATCTCCTTACTCAAAATTTTCGCGGACAAATCAACGCATTTGCTGATGACATCGCCTTATTTTATTCAAGTCAAAATGTTAATACTATTTGGGAAAATATTGATAGAGACTTGATTAAATTAAGACATTGGTGTAGTATAAATAAAATGGAGATAAACGTAAGTTAGACCAAGTTCGTTAATTTTGATTTAAGAGGTTTTGACTCCACAGACAGCTACAATATCATACTATTAAATGTACCGATACTTCAACTAATTGTAACTGTCAAATAATTGAAAAAGTGAATAGTTATAAATATTTGAGAGTTACATTAGATGAAAATTTGACATGGGAAAAACATATTGTAAACTTACATAAGTCAATTGCATTTAATGTAAAATTAAAAACAATGAATTGGTTAATTTAGCACAGTTGTTTGCAACAGATGTTGCGGATTTTTATTTTGATTTGTGATAAATTGTATTTATAGTAATGCAGGCGTGCTCCATCTTTATAATGTTTTGTAAAAAATGCTGAACTCATGTTGGCCATATACTAGTAACAGGTCAACATTATTTCCATTTATAACATGTATTTTATATTTACCTTATTTATATGGAAATAAATCATTTATTCATTTATTCAATTACAAAAAAAACACCGGATTGAGACAAAGAACCTATGGATGTGACATTTAAATCCTGATAGAGACTGTTTACCCCCTATTATGAATTAACAATAAATTAGACATATAAAAGATACATTTTGTATTTACTGACATTCATATTTTAATTTTACCAAGGCGTAACTTACGATAATGTTCAAAAGTACTTATCAGTCTCCGTGGTATGGTTTCCTCACTGAGAATTGTGTTGTTCTACTCTGCAGGAAGGAAAACTACACTCCCTAAAGAATATATTTGTAATTACTACACAACTCTACTATCTACCTACCATAAATCATAGCATGAACCATACCTGAAAGAAATTAATTTTTGTTTTTGAATTTATTGAAATAGTTAATGAAATATGCTGGGTGTGTCATGAAAATATTCAATGGGTAAGTGCACGATGTATGAGACATGCTAAAGCATTCAAATAAGATTCTATTGTAGCCCTTTACTTTATTTGAATTTGAGCATTACTATGTTAAAGTATATCATACAAGATTTTTTTTAAATGTTGTTATGAATCCTAATGTATGTAATAAGATTAACTCAAATTAATAAGACTTTTTAAAACTTATCAACTTACATTGGGAACACAGTAAATGACTGAAAGGGCAATGTGCGTGCGAGAGCGCGTGTTAAAAAAATCATAACTTTATTTGATAAATGACAAATAAAAACATTTTGCTATATGATTATCAGATATAGTGGAGATGGTCCCGGACCAGACACAACTTTTGTGATGGCCACTGATTCTGCCTACATTTTATTCATAAATACCAGTTGGGATGCTGAAGGTTCAAAATCAGATTTAAATGTTACATCCCTTGACTTAAAAACAAAATAAAATTTTGAGCATAACGCCCCGATTTTCGATACAGCAACAACAGTGGCTATGGCAGGCAATCTGGAGCGCCCTAACCAATAAATACAAGTTTGCAATAAATATATAAAATAATTTTCCAAATAGACCCAGCTTTTCTCTAGATCAGCGCTTGTCAACACAATTATTGTTTATAGGATAAACACCTTTACTTTGTAATTTTATATTAAAAAGTCTGAGAAATTCCGTCATACAACACAAGAGAACGCAAACATATATTTTGAGTGTGCTGATGTGCCAGAGAGTATGTCAGAGAGATGGTTGTTGACGAAAAGGTCAAGCTTTTGAGATCTTTGGTGAGGCTATCTCTGAAAGAGCGATTGACTACGATACAGTAAAAAGCCACAAAACGGGTTGTCCTTGTTTAGTTTGTTTATTATCTGAGCATGCTAATTTTTTCCCTTTCATTAATTTATCAAATTTATTAGATAAAATACCCTTGCTAATTACAATTCAGATTTGTTTAATGCGATAACCGATGAAATACTGCCCAAATTGAAATCTCTTCAAATACAATTAACTTGTTGTCGAGCTCAGGGCAATGCCAATGGGTCCAATATGCGGGGTTACAATTTAGTGGTGTTCAGTTAAGGGTACTTCAAAAAAAACAAGTGTCCTATTTCTTTCTCCTGTGGAGCACATTCTCTCAACAGAGTGTTAATACCAATAAACTGAATTCTGATGTTATGACATTTTTTGGAAACTGAAATTTTTTACTCTTCATTCTCTAGCAGCCCTAGCCGTTGGAAATTGTTGAAACAAGTACCGTTGCTTTACAAAGCCTTTCTGTAAACTCGTAGGAGCGAAAGCTGTGCGCCCAATTGTGAAACACTATCCTCAAAAGTCTCATATAATCACGTGTACGCATATATCACAATGGAGCATCTGCTACAGCTCGCAGAAAACAGCAAACGTCGAACAGGAGATTTGTATGTCGAGATATAATATTCGTAGTAATATGGGCGAAAAGTATTTCTTTTAATATTGTATGTTTGGTAAAAATAAAATAAGTATTATTTAGAGAATATATAATTTATAATTAATATCTATAAATATGGTATATTAAATAATAAATAATAATAAAAATTGAATAATAATAATAGTATTAAGTAATAATAATAATATTAAGTGAATAATTAACAATATAACTCATTTATTTATTGTATTCTACTGGCTGACCTCGCATTATCGTATATACAGGTAAGCGGTCCCCTACTCTTTGCGCTGTATCTCAAAAAGGGTTGAACGTACATAAAATTACTTCAGACAAAAGTTGAAGAGAATTTTTGTTTCTACAATTTCTCTAACCACCTTCAAAGTCATTTAGTGTAAGGGAAACTATATATTTGCAAAAAACCGATTTTCGTGAAGTTTGACCTTAAATATCTTAAGTCGCGTACACGTGATTATATGAGAATTTTGAGGTAAGTTTTATACCATCAAAATAAAGACGTATGCAAATTTTTAGCTTATTATCTTTCATTCCGAGGTTGCATCCTTATTTTGCCTTATTTTACTGAGTTAGATATACATTTCAGTAACTCCAAATTTGAGCTTTAAAGATCTAAAATCAAAACAAGAAAACAATATCAATACTTTTACCGGTAAAAGCAGTTCCAGCAACATTCTTTATTTAATAAGAATAATTTTAGACAAATATGTTAAACACAATTGAAATTTTTCACAGAAGTCACAGTTGACATGTAATAAAGTAACAAGACTTCTAACATAATGTGTGACAAGGTGATACATTAAGCCTTTGTTTACATATGTAATAATATCAGCAACAGTGAAGAATTGTTTGGGTGTGGTGTCCCCGGGGGTAATGTGCCTTGTAATGGGGCTTGATTAAATTAGGTGATAAATTGGCCAAAATATGGCTCAAACCCTCTTTTATATTATACTAGGCACTATATTTCACCATTTTCATACCACAAGAGAGTATGAGAGAGTTTACATTGAAACCTTTTTTTGAGTCTCTAAGGTTTTAATGACATATTTGCCGGAAAAGATAAATTAAATTTTTTAAAGATAACAAAGACAACAGCCTTGAGCAGTAGAGCAGACCCAGCTTCTACAAGCTCTAACATTGACATCTTGGTTATTATCACTAATCAAAATACAGACTAGTGTTATATATTGATATCACTATTTACTACAGTATTAGAGAGTTAATTCAATCCAATTGATAAAAATTTATGCAAAATCATTAAAGCCTTTAAGAATCAATAGAAAAAAAATGTTAAGGAAACAATTTATTGGAAAGTAAAATTCAACAGTTTTAAATGTTACATAATAAATCTTTAGAGGTATTATAAAATTTGAAGTTACATTTAATAAAATAAAGTGTATAGTTCTTTATTTCTCCTTGAAAATTTAGGGTCACATGGTACTTCCTTACAGTTATCCCAATTAAATTAATTAAAATTGTACAATTCATTAAAAGTAGCTCTACAATTTTAACAATTCGACCATGTGTATGGTCTTTATTATTTCAAATTTCCTTTACAGAGTATTAAAATTCAAACGCACAACATTTGAACAAATTTTTGTGAAAATATGCAGTGTTGGGCAAGGTAGATTTGGAAGGATTGGTTTCCTCGTACGGCAGCACAGCAGTGGCCACAGAACTTCAATGACTGTGTCATATCTTTCATCTGAATAGGCAAGATCAAAAGAGTAAAACAAAAACAAAATTAAGTACGCGTACCAATTGTAAATTTAAAATAGAATGTTATATGCGTAAATAAAATTAAAAAATTATATTTGTGAAATAACATGAAAGATAATAATAGTTTTACCTTAGCAGTAAGAGTGAATCCATGTGTAGCTCTAAGATTGATAAGCAGTAGTAAACAGCAGAACAGATGAATCTGGCTATAGGGGAAATCAATAATAGAGCAAGGAACATACGGCCACTAGATACTTGTTGAACCTAACTGTGATTCTTTGTTTAAAATTTGTTATCGAAGATAGATAATTTGAAAGAATAGTATGATTTCGGATATTGCCCATTGTTATATGTTACAAACAATGTATAACAGTATGTTAAAAATGCCCAAACAGGTGTAAAAATGCCTCTAGACATTAAAATACTAAAAACTTAAGCAAAGGACTGCTGCCCAAATATATAAAAAATTATAAAGGGATACCTAACGAGCGCAACACTAAGTTCAGACTGGAGAGAATGAAGTAAGTGATGTCACTGTATAGAAGCCAAGAGCCCAAACGACACAGTACACCTGACCAAGCAAGCAATGACACCTGATGAAGAGGGTAGATCGTAATCCTCAAAATGTATTGTTATACATATGGCAAATGTCCAAAATCTCACTATTCTTTCTACATGTGATATAGAGATTGAAAGGGGAAGATCTTCTTCTCATTACCAAGTCTCTTCTTCGTTCAGGAAGGATTGTGTCGAGTTGGAGAGAAGTCTTTCCTTGTGATATATTAAGGACTCCTACAAATGTTTTCTCTCAAATTGTTGTAAGCATTTTAATATTTTTATTTTTCATGTCTAATAATTTTCGGTATTTATAAAAACTTTTTAATATATTCATTTTCTGAATTTGCTAAATGTTTTCAAATTTATTCCAAATGAACTAAGAACATTATTTTAAATGTCAAGAATAGTTTTATTTACTAACTTTTATTTTATTTCCATGTTACATGTATTATTTTGATTTACAGTAAATTTTTATTTGAACTTTATCTTGTGTTTTTAATAGTTTATTTCAGTTGATGTTCCTGTTTTAGTTTGTTTTTTTTTCGTGAGAAATCTTTGTTTGTTTTATTATAGAAGTAATATAATTTGATTTTTTTTATTATTATTATTCTATTTAAAAACATTTGTAGGAATGTATTTGGACATTATAATTGATTTCTTATTCTTTAGGTGAAAACCAATATTAGATTTAAAAACTTTATATTTCTTTTACACATACTTATTTTAAGCAAGTGGCAGTGTAAGGCATTGAGTTTACTTGAAAAATATTTTTGATAAAGAGATCAGTGATACTTTATTTGAAATAAAATTTCTACCACTTTATTTTGATTATTTATTTAAAAATAATTTCTTTTAAGTCGGTAATAAAGTTCATAGACAGAAAAGGTTCTTTTGGTATAAAAATAATCATGGATAAGGTCACAGAATTCAAGCAATAAAATTTTTTTATCTTTCTGTTTGTTAAAGGTTAGGATGAATTTTAAGGGGGCACAAAGATTCTTTTAGGACTAAGTACAGGATCGTTGACTCTTCCCTCTCAAATAAAAATATTTTTTAAGTTCCTCTAAATGGGAGATAAACTTATCACTCTGATTAAATACTTAACATTTTACACCAATCAACTACTAAACATTTTAACAATTTTAGCTTCCATTTTGAAATTTGTGATTAATTTGAAATGACGTCAAATGAATAGTGAAACCCATGAAGGTTTCACAACCGATTCCTATAATCCTTTCAAAACTCTCTTCTTTTATTCAGCTTAGAGTAAACAAATCTCCTCCAGTTGATTGAAAAACGTAATTGGTTACTATTCATGATAACTGCTGAATAACATAGTACAGATTTATCCTGAATAGATCCTCCATATTTTACTGTGTATTAAAATTTCAAATAGGTATTATTTATTATTGCAAACAAACTGTGTTTATTTAAATGCTACAAAAACAAAGAGTTTAAACCAAATACAGGGTATCTGAGGCAGAAACTGCTTAGGTTCCTTTAAGGAAAACTCCATGTACTTTTGTTTTTCTATATGATTTTTTATTTTTATTTCGTAAGATCTTTTGTATTAAATGATTTAAAAACTTATTACAGAGTGTTTGAGGAGTGTGTGGGAAAAACTATATATATGTCTATATTATACTGTTCTGAGAAATGCAACTTTTAGTTTTGAAACTTGTTTGTGAGCGAGTTGATAGCTGTATATTTTTCTGTTCATACTAAATTACAAAAAAAAGTTTTTAGTAACAATATAAACTAATTCAGTGTAAACAAAAATCTTTATGTGTTTATATGAATCATACACAAACCTACAACTGGTGAATATTTTAACACTGTATTTAATTGTTTTGCAGAAAAATATTTTAGACAATTATTATAATAACAAGAAGTTAAAACGGCCTTTAGTGGTTCTCTTGCGAAATTTCAGGAAACACGGCTTTGATCATTTTACCGTTTACATGTACTACACCACATCTGTGCCTGAACTGCATTTTTAAGTTACCACATTTGCATTGCAACAAGTTTTAATACCTATAAGAATGTACATATGTTTTATAGAAAGAATGTTAAATGTTTAAATAGTTTATTGTTGATCACATTTTATAATTTGTATACAAGTATTGATTTTTATTCATAAAATAGATATACAGTATATTCATAGCATAAATTCCTCCCAGTCACACCAGCTCATATGGCAATAAAAAGTCAATCAAAATATAGAAAACAAACAACATCGTTCTTAAATAAATATAACAGAGAGTAAAATATTGTCGCTATATTATCTAAATGAACCTTCAATTTTTAATGCTGTCTCTGTTTTATTTCTCTGTATAATATTACCACAATATTGAACTTCTTTCTTCTTGACCTTTTACTGCACTGATTTTGTTATCTTCTTAATTGATTTTCAATAAATTTGTCCATGTTTTCCTCTATTTTATCATTGCCCTCATGGTTACCCATAAGAGCAATGGTTATCTATAAAATATTTGTTATCAAGTGGCATGCATCATTATTGAACTCAGCATTCCTCCAAGCACAATTTCAAGTCTATAGGTCAGTTTTTGACATATCATGTGGACATACAGACAGAAATTAAATGTTTCAAATCCCAACAAATAATCTCAGACAGTAATTTCTGATTAAAAGAAAATTTCAAAGATGTAAATAAAAAAAAAAAAAATTTAGATTTAAAAATACAAAGAAATGCAACATAAACATGTGTTACTTGCATGGATAGAAGGAGTAGGAAGTGTTCTGATGACAGTAAGGACTGAATGTTGTCAATAGCTGTCATACATGAGCTTTAAAGCAATCACCTCTCACTTTTGTTCACAGTCTACAAGCCCTGCAGATTCATATCTGAAATGACTTAGGTTGATCGCGATCTAATTAAAAATTATTTTATGTATTGCTTTTTCTGATAAACTATAGTTTCATAGTTCTCTTTTGCAATTAATCTTGTCTCAATCTCAATTTTTAATACTTGAAATATGAACTATGAAACATCATGAACTCATTGAAATATGAATTTTTTATTTTGAAATTGTACCATAAAAATGTGAAATTACAAAGTACCGTAATTTAACTAATCCAAATTAGTAAGATGGTTATATATGCAAAGATGCTAGTAAACAGTGGCGTACCTATGGGGGAGCATGAGTGGAATAGAATACCCCTCCCTAAGAGCTCTAAACATAAATAAAATATTCGTATAATATTCCAACTTGTTTGAAATGCAGTAGTTACATGTTTTAATTTAAATTAGGCCTAATTGATACAAATTTATTTTTGTTTAGATTTATTCCATTCCACACACTTTAATATTTATACTGTTTAATCAGATTCATTCCTCCACAAAGCCATGTTCTAGTTATGCCACTCTTAGTAAAAATTCATCAGAAGTAAAAGTGAAATGTTCAAAAGATATTGGTCAAATGCTACTGAGTTTAATAATTTATTAATACAAATATGATTAACATAAGTTTTGTAATGTTGCTCACCCAAAGCAACCAAAATACTGAGAGTTTGCTGCGAGGATGGCCAATCAGTAATGGCTTTATGAAAGGTGGGAGCAATCCTGAGCAAGTTTGTGCCCAGTAAACGTTACAATTTATGGCCAACGTTTGAAAACAGATCAGCAGAGGCGTTGTTTTAAAACTCTAACCCAAATTATTCAGATTTGTCCGTAGACCATATTTTTCATCTAGGGAACATTATTTACATGATTGTTACTAGTCAAGTGGATCAAAGTTTCTGATTGGTCTTGGTCAAATTGACATTTTCTTGTTTATTTTTAGGTTTTAGGTTACAGTTCCAACATGTCTGCCACAACCATTATGGACCTAACAGGCACTTCTTAAAATCTTGTTGATGTCCATCGACTATCTTGTTGTCTGTCTGTGGACTAAACAGATGGAAGTGCATCCAAATCAAAATGGGATTTAATCTTACATTTGTAGAAAGCTGCATTAAGAATAAGTTATTTTTAAACATGACACGAGAGATTTTTGTAAAACTCATTTCACTGAGTTAAGTGTTCCACCATGTATTCATTATGTGTATTATACATCAAATCATTGTAATTTAAAAATTAATTTAATTTTTTTCAATAAACCAAAAGATATTTATTGTTTATAATATCAGAAGGAAAATATTATAGCAGTACAAACACTGAAATAGTACATTTCATTACTAGTCAAAGTGACCTATTTGCAGACAAGATTGCATTTAAATGAAAGGCAAAGCCAAGTTAGTAATTAATTTTCCTGTTAAATCAGCCTTTTCAACATAGGACTGTCAAAACAAATAACAATTTCAGGTTTTTATTCAGAGAAAGAGGTGTTTTAGATAGGGAAAGAATTGTTTACATAGGAAAAGTAATGTTTGGGAGAGAAAAAACAGCTCTAAAACGATTACTTTCAAAGATCTCAAGTGGTTTTGAATTATATAAGCACTTACTTTTCAATTTAAAATAAGATCATATATGAATAAATGTGATATTTATGTAAAACAATATTCATTTGCAAAGGCTTTATACAGTGTTTAGAAGTTTTGACATAAATCTTTATTCAATATTAGAATATTGCTGCTAACGCTATTGGTTAAAATAAATAATAATAATATTAATAAACGGCTGTAAGTAATAATTTATGTACAATAACTACTTTAGTATCTTTGACGCTATTTGATATATACATATATATATATATATATATCAATTTTTATTTTAGTATATATCTTATTTATTCTTTAACTAATTAAAATTGTGTATTTTCAGTATAATTCAGCGACTCTTAGAAAAACCCTATTTATTTTGAGGTCAAAAGGTTAAAGGGTATGTTGGTCTCTCTGTTTGTCTGTACGATAGAAAATTCCTAGAGACTATAAACTTGGTACACAGATTCTTCTTCCTTATTTCTTGGTTGTTAAAAGGTAAAAGGACAATCCATCCATCTTTAGAAAAACCCTTTTACTACGTTACGTTGGGTCCATTTATGTTGAATGTAGTTGTATCTTTTTTCAACAATTTTTCATGCATTTGGCAGTGTCTTAATTATTCGTGTAATAGGCCTACAAAAATAATCCTATAAAATTTATTTATGTATTTCTTAAAATAAGACCTACTGTATTTTAGTAAAGATTAAAATGCATAAAAGACTTTTATTTATTTAAGTTACTTTTATCTAATATAGTTAAGCATACAAACAATAATACAAACTGTAAATTAACCCGTAACAGACTAGACTAGCCATATAGACATAGAGATATGTTCAGACCTCACACAGAATGTACATTTTTAATTTCATTACCTGGGCTGATACAAGTTAATTAAAATCAAAATGTATAAAACTTAAAGAAATTTCATTTTATTTTGAATATAAACAAGGAAAATACCTCATCGAGATACATTTTTCAGCAGCTCAGATACAAGTTGTAGGCTACTCGATAAATTTACTGAACATATTGGAACAAGAAAACTGTCTTACTTTTAGATACATATTTTAGCAGTTCCAGATATAACTTATATTATCCCTAGGAGTTATGTCATTACTATTATATAAGGTGTGATTGAGTACACCACACCATATGTCGTGTAAAAGGCATAAGTTAATTGAGTTTACATGCAAAAATTTCAATAGTTAGGCTACATGTGTTACTTTGTCAGTGGTTAAAATTACTTGTATTTTTTCCTTGCCCTCATGATTACCTAAGAGCAATGTAAAAATGTTCATTTCGTGTAAATTCCATGGAGTGAAATGCACCATCATCGACCTCGATGTTACCTCTATAGAAGAGAAACTTCATACAAAACTTCCATTTGGCAAGGTCCATAGGTCAGTTCATTCTGAAGATATCCTGCGTGAACAGATAGACAAAGAGAAATGAAATAAATTATTCATTTATCACAGCAGCAAAGGAAACAGTGAGATGTTTCACATAGTGCTTGACCTCATTTTTGTAATCTGATACAAAGGAAAAAGTAAATAAAATGCAATTGCTAGGTTCACACGTGGTAATAAAATAATTTATTAGCAATAATATCATTGTTGTACATTTGTTTTGAATGCTAGGTTTTGAATATTCTCAGAGATAACATCACAAAATTATTGTACATATTTACAGTGAACATTACCAAAGTGCTTAAATAAGAAAATACAAATACAAATAAGTAAATAAATAAACAACTTACATCACAGAATAAAAAAAAGTTAAGGTACACCAGTTAAAAAAGTAAAGTAACAGTAAAAGTAAAGTAAAGTTAAGGTACACCAGTTAGTGTTAGTTTAAGGAATGCTCTTGTTGATAAAATTACAAAATTTGTTGTAAAAACGTGTTCATGTCCTTTAATTGATTTTATATTATTGAAAATAAATGCAACCGTTTTTAACACATGATTTTATGCAGTTGTTACTTCCTTACAAGTTCTCAGGACTATGCCCTTAGGAGTTTGTCAGTATTTAAACATTTTTTGTACCATCTCTTATTGCAGGCTCTAGGGACTAGATCCACACTATATAACATATAAATGTAACAATTGAAAATATCTAGATTTAGTTTTTACTAGTTTTAACTGGAGTCTGTTCACAAGGCAGGTATTTTTTGTTCTCAACAGTTGGTATCATATTGGGAATGGTAAAAGGTCTGTGATTATCACATTCTTGTGACCCATTTTCCAAACTGAGATATTTGTTGCAATTGTTTGTATAAGCTAAAAATTCAGAAAAATAGAATGTCTCAGGAAAAATCCACTGATGTCTCCTAATTGTATTTATAGTATTTATTGTATTTGTAGTTTTGACAGAGAACAGCATGGCTTCAGAGCTGGTAAGTCTGTCATAACTGCTGGGACGGATTTTATTGAATCCATAGTGGACAATATTGATAGAGGGAATTATGTGGTTGGCATTTTTATGGATCTTACCAAGGCCTTTGATAGTGTATCACATGAAATATTAATAGAAATTTTAAAAAATATTGGTATTAAAGATTTTACATTAAACTGGTTTGCTTCTTATATTTCAAATAGACCACAGTATGTTGACTTGCAGTTTGTAACCAAATTAAATCAAATCACTCATGCAAAATCTTCTTTAAAAATATCAAGGCATGGAGTGCCACAGGGTTCCATTCTGGGGCCAATTCTTTTCTTACTTTATATGTTGGGTTTGCCAAATGTTCTGACAAAAGATCAGAGCAAGCTGTGTCTATATGCAGATGACTCTAATTTAATAGTTGCTGGTAAAAGTTTGAATGAAATAGAAATTGCAGGTAAAACGGAACTCATGTGTATTAATAATTATTTTTGCAGTAAAAATGTATTACTAAACTTTAATAAAACAAATATGATCTCTTTCTGCACAAAACAAAATAGAAAAAAAACTTATGCCAAACATAACAATAGACAATATACAAATTTCTCAATTAACTAACACTAAATTTTTAGGATTACTTCTAGACGAGAACTTAACTTGGAACGAACATATTTTGGCTTTGCAAAAAAAGATTTCTTCCGGATTGTTTGCTCTTAAAACCATGTCAAAATATTGCTCAACTGAAATTTTGAAAACCATTTATTATGCCCACATACATTCTCATATAAACTTTGGTGTTGTGTTTGTACGGGGCCACTAGTAATTCAAATCTGTTAAGCATTCTTCAACTTCAAAAAAAAGCAATTAGGATAATCATGAACTTAAAGGATGGGGAATCTGTGAAAGAGTATTTTTCAAAATTAGGAATTTTAACTATTTACGGAATGTATATACTGGAAACTGTTATGATGGTTAGATCAAATTTTGACAAATTACCCCGATTGGGGTCAAATCACAACTACTTTACTAGAAATAGAAATCAATTGGCAGTACATAAACATGCATTGGAATTTCATTATAAAAAACCTAGCTCGGCAGGTATTAAATTTATAAGCCAAGTCCCTAGGAATTTATTTAACATAGAAAATGATTTATTGTTTAAAAAACATTTTAAAAGATTTTTGACAGATAAGGCTTTGTATTCATTTGGAGAATATATGGACACATAGGATATAATCAAATAAAACATGTAAGATGATGCCATTCCTTATTTGTATAAATTCAAATGTAATTGTACAAATAATATGAATAAAGTTAATTTGAATTTGAATTTGAATTTGAGTATAGCAATAATTAATATCAATACTATTACAAAGTATAAAAAAATTGAACTGTATTTCCATTTAGATTGATATTTAATGTTTTTATTTAAAATAACAAAAAACTGTGCCAAACCAAAATAAACTTAAAATATTGTTTCCTGTTTGCATTGTTTTTTAATTTCTAAAACTAAGAATTCAAAAGGTTACATTTCTATCAACACATCAGTTTATGTGCATTATTAATACATAAATTATATAAATAAAATGGTGTTTTTATTTTTGAATAATGAATAATTACACAAATAATCTGACATAACTCAGTCTACGAGGTACGTCTGTTTTCTTTTAGTAGATAAAATAATAGTGTAATATGTCACAACAAACAAATGATCTCAATTTCAGTAGAGAAATGTGTTGCATGTATCCGTTGCTGGCGTCTCTAAAGCGTTAAATCGATTTATTCTGTTTCTATTTATTTGTTATCAGCAAATCTTAATAGAAACTATTAAAATACATTTGTCAAAATAAGATATTACTGTCGTCCCATTTTAAATGGCTGTTACACATGTTTTTCAAAGTACAGATATAATACACAATCACTCCAAAGTGTAATTAAAGGGACATACTAGTATTTTAAATTGTTGCAGCATTGTGTCCTTATAAACGGCTTAAAAAAGTTTTATATAAACAGTGTATTATAAAGTCTAACTTAACAGCTGTTTCATGAAAAATTAATGTCTACAAATCACAATGTGGTTATAAAATAGTACACCTTATTCTTAATAAAAAGATCTTTCAAGAGGATGACTAGAAATATTATTTACAAGTATGTCACGTTGAATCCTGTCCTGCTCGCAACATGGAGGAAAAAATGCCCAACTTTTGTGCAAGAAGTTGTGATGGGCTTCCATCTTCCACCACCCGACCAGAATCCAGGACCAACACACGATCACAGCTGAGCAGACTGGATAGTCTGTGCTGCAACACAATATAACCTGTTGTCAATCAGTTTGGGTCTTTCACCACCCAGCCAGAGTCCTGTACCTCTATCACAGATGTGCAGACTGGATAGTATGTGCTATAACAAAATATAAACTGTTGTCAATACGTGTGGGACTTTCACCACCCGGCCAGAGTCCAGCACCACTACCCCAGATGTACAGACTGGATAGTCTGTGCTGCAACAAAATATAACCTGTTGTCAATAAGAGAGGGACATTCACCACATGGCTAGAGTCCAGCACCAACACACAATCACAGCTGAGCAAACTGGATAGTCTGTGCTGCAATACGATATAACCCGTTGTCAATAAGTGTGGGACTTTCAACACCCGACCAGAGTCCAGCAGCAACACACAATCACAGCTGAGCAGACTGGATAGTCTGTGCTGCAATACGATATAACCTGTTGTCAATAAGTGTGGGACTTTCACCACCCGACCAGAGTCCAGCAGTAACACACAATCACAGCTGAGCAGACTGGATAGTCTGTGCTGCAATACGATATAACCCGTTGTCAATAAGTGTGGGACTTTCACCACCCGACCAGAGTCCAGCAGCAAGACACAATCACAGCTGAGCAGACTGGATAGTCTGTGCTGCAATACGATATTACCTGTTGTCAATAAGTGTGAGACTTTTCACCACCCGACCAGAATCCAGCACCAACATACGATCACAACTGAGCAGACTGGATAGTCTATGCTGCTAAGTACCAATGAAAAAACAGAAAACCATAGCATCTTTTTCAAGCTAGGCGGGTGAGTAGCTACTTAGTAGTTTTCAATGGATCATGCAAAATTGCTCAGTTAACGATTTTAAGAAAAAGTATCTTTGAACACAAACATTTTTGTAATCACACACCTACTGACAGAATTGCTTCTGAAGCTAAAAACATAGAATTTAGAATACATTTGACGATACATGCAAAACTAACTAAGTGTAACCAAAAATACTACCATAACAGCCTATTTTATTCATAAAAACAATGGGGCTTCCACTGACTAATTTTGGCCTTTTGGAAATATAAGCACTTTGGATGTATAAATCCACCCCCACTTATTGAGTTTCGGTACTGGTAAGTTTACGGGCACATTCTGTGTGTGTGTTTACACATGACTTTTTTTACTTTTTATTAAGATCTATCATGCATTGAGGTAGAAATAGGGCTGGAACCCGAAAAAAAAATTGCTGTATTTTTGTTTTCTAACTTCACAATGTCCCAGAAAGATGAAATTTTACACACATAAATAAAAATGAAAGCATTTTCATAAAGAACAAGCACCCAAAGGGATTTAAAAAGGGTTGCAACCCATAGAAAAACCATATTTTCTATTTCAACTTCTTGATAGAGTGGAATAATGTAATTTACAATACACATGCCTTAAGGCCTTAACAGATAATGTAAAAATGTTTCATGAAGATCAACATGCATAGGGGTTGAGGTTACAACCCCTAGAAGAACTATATTATATTTTTAACATTCCCTCTATTCTATAAAGTTAAAATTTGATACACCTGTGTATATAAACTAAACAAACTATGGGTATCTTAGAGCGGAAGTAGATGACGATGACAGGAAGTAGTCGCTTTTTAACCGAAAAAGACTTTCCAACCTATGTATTTAGATATTTTCTTGGTCAGGACAACAATCCAAATGACACTACAGTGTTGGGAATACCTTAGACCGGAAGTGAATGACAGTGGCAGGAAATACACTTTTTGACCTAAATAAACTTTTCAGACCAACATGTTTTTTTTATCGGGGCAATAATTTAAATGATACCACACAATGAAAATACCTTATACAGGATGTGGATGACAGTGACAGGAAGTAGACACTTTTTTGACCAAAGAAAAAACATTTTAGATCAACATAGGTATGTGTATATTTTCTTAATCAGGGCAACAATGCAAACACTACTCCAGTACCAGACACATTAGACCGGAAGTAGATTACAGTGCCAGGATATAGTCGCTCTTTGACCAAAGCAGGCCTTTCAGACCAATGTGTATGTATATTTTCTTGATTGGGGTAACAATACAAACTCTACTAAAGCAATAGAAATACACTAGACCTGAATTATAGTCTATTTAAATGGCCAGATGTAGACACTTTTTGTCTGTAGTAGAATTTTCAGACCATTTTATGTATACATATTTTCTTTATCAACAATGTAAACACTACTATAGTGCCAGAAATAATATAGAGAGGAAGAGAATAAAAAGGCAGAAGGTTATTTTTAGCAAACTACCCTAGTGTGTGAAATATAATTGATCCGAATGGTTAATTAATCACAAGCTAAAACCTAAAGTAAGAGCCAGTGCCAATTTTGTTTAACTTTTGAAAATTTCAAACAATAAACACAATGAAATAATATATAACTTAAATATGTGTACTTACGTTTAAAAACTATTATTATAGGACTCTATCATATTACATCATAAGTGCACTCACCAAAATTACTATGGACTTAGTATTTCTCTACTTGGATCTGAAATAGTTCAAGTCTAACTGAAATTGTTGAAGGTATTCATACAAATATTATGTAATTTTATATGAAATGTTTGTATTTCATAAACTGGTTCTCACAAACCCACTTTCACTCCGACTTTAGAGTCCCAATATATTGTCCTTCTAACTAAAAGTGCAATTATTCTGTAAAGGATCGGGAAACTGGAATATCCTCCAGTGATCATCATTATTTTCAGGATTGTTTATTTTGTACCGTTAGTTAGTTAGATTTTATATAATGTAACATTTCACAACCTAGTCAGCCAGTACAATTTAAGATTATTTTTTTTATCCAATGTTCCGGAACTAAATTATCAGCGGAGTAACTACCTTAATTGGCACGTGTATGAATATTTTATCGTAACCCTTAATAGCATCCCAACTACATGACCGATTTGACCTCACGCACTATGTCCGTAAGTAAAATTTTTATTTTCGTATTATTAAATTAGCCCTTTGATGCCAAACATATAAAAATGAATGTAACGTAAAGTAAAGTTGTAAATAGTAAAGTAACTTACCCTTGAAGATCTGTTATTTGCTTGATTGAAATAGATACAAGTTGTGGCGTCGTCCTTCTGAACGAGCACATTGTTGTAATAAGTTTTTTGTGTCATTAAATGGTTAATACCGTCACGAATTTGTTTTAGGCGAGCTCACGTATCCTCACGTATTATTTGAGTAGATGGCTTCTACTCCTCTTCTAGTAATTACCGACTAGAAAATAACCCTTCTTAGACTACAGCTTCAATGTCTCATGCCAAGACACAGATGCGTGGGTTTTGAGTCTACATATTGCGAAGGGAAGTAAAATCTTAAAGTTTTATAAAGGAAAATATCATAGGCATAATTCCATAGAACATTGGATATTTTAGGCCCACCTATCAGATATACATTTTTAGTTCTAGTACTCTAATTGGCAGCAACGTGGCAAGGCATACGTTTAATTTATCAACTAAAAGTGGTGCTTGTAAGTTTCACTGATTAAATTGAAATTATAAGTAAACTTTGCAATTCGAGTATTTATTACTACGACCTCAGAAGTCACCACCCCCTGTGTTATCGTCATTCGGTACATATTACACCCATTTTAAAAGAATATGCTAGGACATATCTGTTTTTCAAGAGGAATTCCATGCAAAGTCGCAGGTAAATGTTAGTATACACTTGTGTATATTTAATTTCAATAAAGATTGAAGTACAGAAAATACTTGCTTTGCCAGGACTTGAACCAGTCTCTTACTTGCTGGGTTAGTGTGCTACCATTACAACACAGAGCCAATATTTATATACATCCCTAAACAAAATTTTTAATTAATTTTGACATAGTAAACAAATAATTACCATTAGGCCCTTGGCAGTTATTTACACATGTTAATTTACACTAAAAATTATCATCAGTTTCCAATTTTTATTAACTTCTGTTATTTAACTTTGATCCAGAACATCGTGTAGTTCTTTTATAAAACTTACAGAGCTTATAGTTAATTTTAAAACTTTACTACAGTGCTTGCCGTTAATACAGAAGCAGGATATTAATACATACAGCAATAGTGATGACCGTCCTATTAGCAAACGCTTGAGCTGCCACTTGTAGCAGCTTCTGCTCAGTGACTGAGTCCAGTGAACTAGTGGCCTCATCCATGACAAGGAGAGCAGCACGGTGTAATATCGCACGAGCAAGGCACAGCAGCTGCCGTTGTCCACAACTCAGGTTTTCCCCTCCCTCTCGCACCTGTCCATCTGTAGTAAAACAGAAATACATACAGTCATAGTAACAAAGTGGCATTATCAATTAGGCTACACATAGGAGCTGACATTTTCCACGTATAATTTTTCCTTCCTTCCTCGCATGCAGCACCGTCTGTGGTAAAAACACAAATTAAACTAGCTAAAATTAATGAGTATACTGTTAGCAAACTCCTGTGCTGCACATATATGAAGCAAGTTTTTCTTCTCAGTGACAGAATCCAGTAGAGTGGTAGTCTCTGGAATATTATCAAAATGTTCTTACACAGTGTCTGAAAATTATGCTGCATGATTATAATCTCAAAATATTTCAGCCTCACTACTGAGAGCCATATTAATCTGTCAACATGTGTTAAATAAAACTGGCAGGATCAGTAATGTGTGTCGACAAGTGGGTTAAGCTTTATCATGATTGGCTGGAGTTTACCCAATCACTGATCAATATGTCTTCAGCGATCAAATGGCTTCTTTATTATAGGCTGCTAAATTTTTTATAATATAATACTATCCTTCTGTAGACGTTATTTTTTTCCTAATTGCTTCTAAGGTTTCTCTTATTATCCTTGGTTAATAGCTGTTTTAATAGTATGATTTTGTAACTACATCCTGCTATGGCTGATTCTTTCATATCCTGATGTACTGTGAGCCAAATGTTGTCATGAATTCAGGTAGATATTATATGCTTTGTTTCCCCAATGTAGACTCAGCCACAACTACATGGAATTTCATATATTCCATACATACACAGCAAAACCATGTCCTACAACGGTAAACTTTTGATGCTGATACATTTACCCATAAGGCCAATGTGAAAATATTTGCTAAGGCTCAGCCAAATCCCATGCGTGACATGTAACATAGTATACTCAGTGTTCCTCATATTGTAATAAAGATTCATTCACAATTTTAAGTCTAAAGGTCAGATAATTTTGAGATATTGTGCAGACAGTTAGACAGACAAAAATTAAATTTTCCCACCCCCATGAGTAATAAACTTATACCTCAACCAATAAGATGAGTACTTACCTAAACCTCCGAGTTGTGTAGCTACCACTTCTTTCATCTGAGCTATTTCTAGACACTCCCAAAGGTCTGTGTCAGAAAATTCACCTCTCAGATCTAAGTTCTCTCTGCAAAAAACAAAAAAAGTTATAATCACCCTTAAATCCAAATTCATAAAAATTGGTGTAGGTTATATTACAAGGCGTTGACAATTCTTTGAAAGGATAAAAGGATTTCAAAGATGGGCCATAGTTATTTTTTACAAAATAGAACACTAAATTTTTGAGAAAATGTAAAAAATCTTTTTTTATCTAACAGTTAAATCTAGGATCCTTCACTTAGTTGTAAAAGGATATTCACACCTCCCTTACTTGTATTTGTCCCTCAGGTCTGTGTATTCTGTAATAACTAATTAGATTCATAGACGCCTGTTCTCTAAAGTTGTTTTGGCTCAAGAGGTAAGCTCCTAGGCACTATTTCCTGGTTTTCCAAACTGGATGATCAGTCTCAGCCCATATGTACTTTGGCAATTCTTCTCTCTGCCTTTCCACAGAGTTCTGCCTTTCCTCAGATGAGTTCCAAATATGAGGGCAATGTTTTGTTAGCAAATTAAAAAAAAAAAAATGTTTAACACAAGTTCAAATTATTACAAAAATGTGATGAACAAATCTGTATATATGAATGGACCAAACCTTGTCAAAGTAAAAAATTGACTTCAAAAATCAAGATGTCATTCTAGACTCACCCCTCTGATGGTGCACTGTGCTGTTGCAGTGGAATCACATGTGCTTCTCATGATTGTTCTAAACTTTTAATTTTAATTTTATACGAGTTTTCTTAGTTATACGTTT